>NC_056741.1:1342501547-1342571547 GCF_019279795.1 Protopterus annectens | reverse complement strand
CATTTTTTGCATTTAACTTAAGGCCATGACTTTGGCACCAGTTATTTGTAGCTGTGAGACCTTCTTACAGTATGTTAATATCAATTGGGGAGTCAATGACAACACCCAACTTACAGTCATCTGCAGACCTGGTCAGCCACAGGCCCTTTGTCCTTGCCTGGACCTCTGAGAAGTAGATGCCAAACAGTAGGGGTCCCAAGACAGATCCCTGGGGAACACCACTAGTGACAGGTCTGCTGTCAGAGGTGGTGCTGCTTATTTTGACCTTGTGGGTCCTATCTTTGAGCCAGTAGGCCACCCATCTGATGAGACAGGGATTAACACCAAGTTGTCTTAGCTTTTTGATGATGCCCGAATTGTGTCAAAGGCCTTGACCAGGTCAAGGTAAGCTGTATGTACTGACTTTCCCTCATCCAGGCCTTGGTGACAGCCTCAAAGAAATCAACTAGGTTCAATAGGCAAGATCTGCCCTTGATGAATCCAAACTGGGTGGGGTCAAGTGCTTTGAGATCACCTATGTCCTTGTTTATGAGATCTATAATAATAAGCTCCATGACTTTACAGATCATACTTGTCAAGCTACTGAGGCAATAGTTTCCTTTGTACGAGGCAATGAGAATGATGGTTCTCCACTCTGCTGGAATGAAGCCTGTAATTAGGCTGTGTTTGAATAGGGTGCTCAATGGTGAAGCTAGTTCATGCCAGAGATGGTGAGGAATACAGCCTGGGATACTATCAGGTCCCATGGAACCTGCGTTCTTTGCCTTGGATAAGGCCTTTAACACTTGATCTATGGAGATGTGAGGTGTGAAACAGGTATCAGGGATGTCGACTGGGACTTTGGGGGCAATAGGGGGGTGAATTTTGCACTGAACCTATTGGCTAGCAGGTTGGCTAAGTCAACAGGATCAGTGTAAGTGGTACCATTAAGTACTAATTGGGAACAAACTTGGGCTTTGCCATGGAGATTCCTAATGTAACTGAAGAAGGACTTGTGGTTTCCCTTTGTTTCAGAGGCTAATTTCAACTCATAATTGGCTTTGGAGGTTTTCACTAGTGATCTAATTTGCTTGTTGAGGCAGAGGAGGGAGTTTTTCCGATTTGGAATTTGTTCCTTTTTACCCCATGAACAACAGTTTTTACTTTTATTATAAAGCTAGTTGATACAGGAAGTCCATCAGACAGGTTTGTGTTTCCTTGAGGAGCAGGTTTTAGTTCTGTTGGGTATGGCTGAGTCCATGCAGTTGTACAGGTGCTTGTATACTGCACTGGTGTACTATTCAGCATAGTTGTCTGCATCCTTTGAGGGGGGCAGTGGTGTGAAGCTACTGATACCCTCCTTAGGAGGTTGTAGTTAGCTTTTGAGACGTCTTTTAGCCTGCTTATGGCTGGGGATGGGTTGGGTGGGATAGAAACTTTGAATGAGACAGACCGATGATCTGATCTCACCAGGGAAGAACATACTATGGGAGTGGTGCAGTGGTCACCCATGTTGGTGAGAACTAAGCCCAGTATGTTATCTCCCCTTGTGGGGGATGAGACCTGCTGGTCTAGTGCGTTAGAAGTGATGAAATCAAGGAATTGTTGTGTCAGTGCATTAGTGTAGGAATAGTTCACCCAGTGTCCCAGTCTATTGTGGGGTAGTTGAAGTTACCAAGGATCAGGATGTTAGGGGGTACTTAATTGAGTCAAGAGGTCCAGGTAGGAGGAGTGGGTGTCCTGAGTCATGGAGGGGGTCTATAGCTGGCTATAACTTGGATGGGTGTCTTACCAACTGTCAGTTGCACCTGGAGTAATTCCAGTGCGTCATCCTGGTAAACCAGTCTGGAGTTGTGCCTGTCCTTAATGAAGATAGAGACTCCACCCCCCTTAATCTTTCCTATCTCATTTTGGGGTTGGAAAGTGTGGAATGAGGTATAGCATGGTAAGGCAGGGGTGCTGTCCGCAGCCCTGAACCAAGTTTCTGTAACTGCACAGACATCGGCATCTTCCAGTGTGAGGAGAGCCTCCAGTGAGTCCATTTTCAGGTTAAGGCTACTAGCATTGAGCAGCATGACCTTCAATGTGTTTTTGACAGATGTTTTATGTTGGAAGATTTGTCTTTAGGACCTAGCCTAAAAAGGCATAATGGGGGAGACAAGAGCCTTGGACAAGATCCAGAACCCCAGGGGTGACAGGTGTCGGCCATCTGTGACAAATCATTGAGGTCTGTCAACCATGTCATCTCAGGCAGACACACACTGGATCCCCTTGGAAAGACACCAGAGACTAAGCCAATTGTTGAAATCAATCATTTTTTGTTGGCAGTATGGTACCATTCTTGGTGAAGGTAGGATGCTGCTTAGGGCTAGGGTCATACCTGCCTGGAACACATACTCTGACAGCTCAATCATGTCTCTCCTCATATAGTCCAGGGAGGTACGTCTTAAGTCATTCACACTAACATGGACAATGACTGAGTCATACTTGTACCTGTTGTGGAGAGACATATGTGTGCATGATGTGGTGAATTGTAGCACCTGACAAACAGCTGACTGTAACCTTCTCCTTGTTGAGCCTGGTGAGGGGGACATGAGTGTGTCTCACTATTGAGTCGCCAATGACTAGCATGTTTGATTTATTGTTATGCCTTATGGGTTGCGTTGGTTTATTGTTATGCCTTATGGGCTGCGTTGGTTTATTGTTATGCCTTATGGGCTGCGTTGGTTTATTGTTATGCCTAATGGGCTGTGTGTGAGACAGTGGTGTGTTAACTACTGTGTGTGATGTGATTGGTGTTGTGTATGGAATGTTTGTGAGTGTGTTTTGGGACTGAAGTCAAAAATCTTGAATCCAACAAAGAAGAAATTTTATTAAACAAATAGAAGTTGAGGCAATACAATCTAAGATAATAACGTAGAGAGGAAGAGAAAGTGGGAAGGAGAAAATAAGAAGGAGAAAGAAGAACACGTGGAGAGAAAGAAGGAAAGATCATCAAGTTGGTACATTTCCTCTGCTGCCCTGCACCTGCAAAAATACTATATTTGATGATGCTCCCAATCCCAAGGCCAGTGCTGGTGTCTAATATACCTGACAGACATGCTAATTACCCCATTATCAATTTTAACTCTTATAATCACAGGACATCTTCTTAAAATGAATCAAAAATTCAATAAGATTTGTAATGCTATAAACCTTATTTTCTAAATGTATGGATAGGAATGAAGTCCTAGAGATATAGCCATGGTGAGAAAAAGAGAGACGGGGAGGATGACAGGGATGATAAAAAACATCTCCTCGCCAGGTGTCCTCCGTAGAGTTCAGTGGCTAAGGTAAAGTACTCATATTGTCAGTGCTGTCTCAGTTCAGATTCAGTTTGCAGTTCAGCACTAGCAGCCTTCAGTAATGTTTTCCCATGATTTCATGTGGCAGAACACCCTGCCAACTACTTTTTCATATGATAGAATCCATGTGGTGCCAAGGCTACATGTTTATGTGAGCTGGTAGATGGAGTGAGGATGGGAAGAAGCATGCTGCTTGATGGCTTTGGTCTGGTGACACTTTGCTTCCTGTGGAAAGCCTATGATTTTGTGAAGCCTAAGCAGAAGTACAACGTTCTTTCACAATAGACAGAGGGTTTTGATAGTGCTGGAAACATGGGTCCATATCCTAAAATGGTTACCCGATACCCATTGCCTCATTCCTACATGAAGGGAAGATATGTGGAACCAATAAACTCTAAACATGCAGACTTTTGCAAATGCAAAGGCTGGCATTGGCACCAGTGGCATCAGCATGTGAACTGAGCCTATAAATATTCACTTTTGAAAGCTGTGAGGAAAAGCATCTCAGCAGCTTTTCATAGGTTCATAGGTTCATAGGTTCATACTAGGCTATCTGCCCTAGGGCATTTATAAGCCTAGCCTGTCTGGAAATTCATGGAGGACACAAATTTTTGGGTCTATATTAGAAGCACGAAAGGACACAACCGCGAATGCTCACGTGAGTGAAAATGCCGGTAACTGAACTTGGTATTGTGGAGGGCTGTGCCCGCCACACCCCACGCTAATTATATGTTCCAACTCTGAGATCGCACTACAGTGAGGAAAGGGCAAATACCCCACTCATCACTGTACCACGACCCTACAAACACCCTTTCGATTCCCGGCATCTTCACTCATGTGAGCATTCATGGTTATGTCTTTTCATGCTTCTAATATAGACCCAAATTTTCTCTACAATCCAATTAAAAGCAGAACTCCTGAAATATATTGTAGTAGCTGGGAATGGATACACTTTTCTAGGGCCTCAGAAAGTGCTGATAAGATAGCTATGGGTCTGAAATTGTTTACTTTATTAGAGATGCCACTGTTATGAAGTGGAATGATATAAGATTGTTTCTAGATGTGTAGGAAGTTCAATTCATGACTGGATCTTTCAATGAAGATAGATATTAAGTAATTAATGGCTTTAGATACTAGTTTTTGAGGTACTTGGTGGGTAGATTATCTGCGGCTACTGATGTGGATATGACTGAATTTTTGATGCAGGAATAGATTGAATAAAGAAGATTTTAGGACTGGTACAGGTTGTAGGGGTATATTGAGTATGTGCATAAGACTAGAATTTGTAAATAAAGCAACATAGTTAATTAAATTAGTATTGAACAGCGGTATAGTCAGATCTCTTGAGTTTTGGGCAGGGTTGGAAGGGTTTGCTAGGTATGAGAAAGTACGATAGTCCTGACCAGAATTTTTTTAGGGACTTTGCATGAAGATTGTCGTGGTTTGTGAAGTATTTATTTTTTTTTATAACTTGTCCTGCAGTAATATTTCACAGAGTGTAACTGGTTTGTTAGGAGTCAAGAATTTTGCAAGCTTTCCAAGTGCACCAAGCTTTATATCTTTGTTTCATTAGTTGCATAGGAGATAATGATAGCAAAGAAGTGGGGTTGGATTTCACAGGGTCTATATCACAACGTTGAACTTACAAAAGTTCGATCATTGTAATACCAAACCCTTATGTCCAAAACCCAAGAAAACCAAAAGCACAGAACAACGATTTTTTTCCAGGGAAAAAAAATGCTGTTCTGTGACAAAAAACCAAAAAAAAAAAACCCCAAAACAAATGTAACCTTAAACTGAAGGGGGGCGTCACCCCACCCCCACACCTCCCAATGTGGGGGGCTCTGCCCCCCACACTCCCCTTACTTAAATATACCAACTCTGAGATCGCACCACAGTGGATGAAATAGCAAAACCCCAAAAATGGCCTACCGATTTTTTTCCCTGGGAAAAAAGTCGATGTGCCGTAGCTTCGCTATTTTCCACTTTCAGACTTCAGGGTTCGATATTAACAACATTCAAACTTGTTTTAGTTCGACATTGTAATATAGACTCAGTTTCATATGCCTTTTGTTAAAGGGAACTTGTACATTTAGAATTGCTATAAGTATTGGGTTAAAGTCCTGAACAGCACCATCCAGGGGTAGAACTTTTAGAATGTTCCACTTATACTCAGACAGAGCATCTATAGAAATGTATTTGTTGAAATTAGAGAGACTTCCTATATATTTATGTAATGTTGTCCTACTGCCATTAGGGTGAGTATAAATGGCAAATTTGGGGTGGTGACCACTTAAAGAGTCTGATAGCACTCCTGATTGAGCTATATTGTTTGGGTTATTTGTTAAGATCCAGTCCATATTAATTTCAGTTTTGAAGTATTTTTTTAATTTAGATGAGGTGGCAACTAGTTGGGTCTGATTATAAGTGTTTTTTGTAAGGAGGAGTATTCAGAAGGGTTCCATGAGTTCAGATTAATATTAGGGTTACCTAATATTAGGGTTTTGTAGGTTAGGTTGGCAGAGGCCCAGGCTTGGAGATCTTCAGTTACAAGAACGGCACTTGTATTACTTGACAGAATGTAAAGAACATTTATTGCATATCTTTTTATTACTGTTAACATGACGTATGGATTTTAAGGTCTAAAGAAATCAGGCGGATCAAAACAATTTGGTACGTATATAATTCATAGAATGTAGGACAGAGATACAACTTAGACACTCAACAACCTTAAAAGAATCAATCTGGTACTCTTTTTCCAGAGAAGATGTATAAGAACAGGAGTGTGCAGTCAGAAAATAATGGGTGGTTAGTTTAAAGGCAAAAGCAAGCAATGTCTTTTGGCTTTTCCCAGTTAGGGATCACCACAGTCGATCACTGGTCTGCAGATTGATTGGCAGTGGTGTTTTTACGCTGTCGAGTTGCCAGCCTGGCGCCCTACTTTCACAGAAGGTGCACACATACATGCACCTACCTGCATGTCTTTAAAAGATTCACTCGACTGCAGGGAGGACATGCAGACTTCACAGAGAAGGCACTCCAGCCAAGAACTGAACTGGAGAACCTCTTGCTGTGAGGCAACAATGCAACTGCTGCACCACCGTGGCCTCCTGGATAGTTTAAAGGCAGTATAACACATACAATGCAACTGCTGCACCACCGTGGCCTCCTGATGGATAAAGGCAGTATAGTATAACACATAAAACTGCTGCACCACCGTGGCCTCCTGGATAGTTTAAAGGCAGTATAACACATACAATGCAACTGCTGCACCACCGTGGCCTCCTGGATAGTTTAAAGGCAGTATAACACATACAATGCAACTGCTGCACCACCGTGGATCTGGATGATAGTTTAAAGCACATATACTGCAATGCACAACTGCAACCACTGCCTCCATAGCAGTGTATATAGGCAGCATAGTACATACAGCACAACTGCACGTGGCCTCACCTCAGTGGATAGTTTAAAACAGTATAACAATATGCACAACTGCTCTGCCATGTGCCTCCTGGATAATTTAAAGGCAGTATAACACACTGCAAGCAACTGCTGCACCACCATGACCTCCTGCAGTATAACAAGGCAGTATAAAGAGGCAGGCCGATGCATGGACCATCTTTTAGTAATGCTATGTGGTCAAAACAATGAGAGAATTTAGGAATACTTTAGAAACACATATGGCAATTCATAGAGAAAACAGGAAATGTAAACTGTGAATTAAGTAGCACAAACAGCTTACTTATTAGGTAGAAAACTGATGTAGGTATAAGAGACTTGAAGAAAAGCGATGTTCGATATTTACTCTTCTCCATTTTATGTCTTTTTTTCAGTTTCTCAGTATTCAGCAAAGTAAGCCTTGAAATTTCAATAGGGACCTTAAAAGCAGTCTTTATCTGCTACTTTATACTGATGTAAATATTATACTTTATAGTATTTTAAAGTATTGTGAGTTCTTTAAAGGTGCAAATTATAATTTCCCACCATCACTAATTTTGTTACTGGATGCTATGATTTACAACACCACCCAAAAGAATAACATCAAATGTTTTAGTAATTTTTTCCTGTATTAGCTGATTTCCAGCACCACTTTGTATTGTTTCATTTTTGTACTGTTATCATTTCTCAAGGTCTTGGGAAACACAAAAGCACTTCTGAGGTTTGTTTGGAACCCTAATTGCCAGAAACAGACCAATGCTAAATTTCTGTAACAGCTGTGCATGTTATCTTCAGAGTTTTTCAGTTTATTTTAAGCTGAGTATATGCAAATATCCATTTTCAAGGCATCATGGGGCATAATTAAATTATTTATAGAAATAAAATGTTTCATTACAATGGATGAGGAATGCATAGTGAGAAGTCTTTCACTGTGAAGTTAAGTTCAGACTTAATTAGCTGAGGACTTTTTTTCTGTTACTGCAGCTTGTCTGCATTACTTAAGTAGAGAGAAATGTGCTCTGAAAGATATGGCATATAAATGCAAACGTCATTACTACCACAAAGATGGGGGGCTCAGTAATGATGTTGTATCTTTCGGCTTTTCCCGGTTAGGGGTCGCCACAGCGGGACTCCAGTCCGCTAATGATTGGCAGTAGATTTTTACATACCGACCTGCCAGGCCGGATGCACAGCCTTCAACGAAGGTACGCCCATTCACGCATGTCTCCACACAGAAGACGCTTTAGCTGAGAATCGAACAGGACAACGTCTTACTGTGAGAAACAGGAAATAAAATGTTCTCATCCAGTTCTGCTGGTTTGAATTTAACCTTTTCTAACAGTAAGGAGAAATACAGGCCTTTGGGCGGAAAATGTAAGAAAAAGATAAATACAGAAGTGGTCAAAGTATCCAGAGTAGGTAAATGAACAATGCTAGTGTAGTACAACCACTGTTTAGGTAGACTGAGTCACCAAGTGTTTTCTATTTTGTGGTTGATCACTTTATCCCCTTTTCCAGAAATCACATGGTTCTCACATCATTTTAGCTTACTCTCATAGCACTGACCTATCCTTGTTCTGCTGGGGCTTCCCTTTCTAGGACAGATTCACCTTTCAGACCAGCCATTTTTAAAACATATAGACAGAAATAAAGGTACTCATGACTAAGGTAGCAGTGGGTTTAGGAGGTCTCCATCTAACCCCCTAAATGGTATTTTTCCACTTTTCATTGGCCATATTCTGTACTCAGAGGCACACAGATGGTCGTGAGGTGTGTATCCTCCTTGACATGTGCTATAGTATCTGAAAGAGATCACTCAGTCACTGTAGTGTGCCCATATTGTCAGCCTCACATTAACTGTATCCCAGACCAACATGCATAATGGAGACTGTAGGTTAGATTCTCACTCTTTCTTGCTAACCTCAGGGGACCACATGGAGATCTGAGCCCAATTAAAAAACTGGAGCATGAGTATACATAGATGGATACCTTCCTTCTTTACTAATTGGTGAAACAGGAAAGTGCAATTTTAAAATAGTGCATTAGCATTTTTTAAATTGATGAGTTCTTTCACTGTTGTCAGAATGTTTATCGATTTTAGTATAATACACTCTGCGAAGGGTCTATATTAATTCGTTGAAAACTAATTCCAGCGAACTCCCATTCATCGAACACAAACCAGCGAATGGCCATTCATTGAAAGTTCACTTTAGTAAATGTTTTTCTAAGGGAAGGGAGTTAGTTGGCCAGCATTAGGAAATTTGCCCTTTTCCCCACTGTAGTGTGATCTCAGAGTTGGTATATATAAGTAGGGGGCACAGCCCCCCACTTTGGTGAGTTTGACATAATGTAGTTTGTGTTACGGCCAGTGTGGGTGACAAGTAATTCCCTCCCCCTTAGAAAAATGAAGTGAATGCTCTATGAACAACCATTTTCTGGTTTGTGGTCAATGAACGGACATTCACTGGAATTAGATTTTGATGAATTAATATAGACCCTCTGTGAATGACTGAGAGATTGAACATTATCAGACTGGCGACTTAAATGACAGCTTATTCTTGTGGACAAATCAGAACTACAACTTATTTGCATAATGCATCTCTCAGATGCAGCTGTCAGTGGCTGTCAGGCTACTAAAGATGGCTAGATCTACAAAAAGTCAAAATACTCTCAGGAATGAGCATGGATTTTGAAAAAAATACTTTGATTATTTGCAAACAGTACAAAAACTGTTGTTCTCAGTAAAAATAAATAAAGGGGCATGAGACATGGAATAGCTTGTAAACTGGATATACTGAATTCCTTTTCAGACAGTACAGCATTCTGGGCTTACCACAGTTTCTTGCACCTGCTATTAGCTACTAGAATGAAACCACTGAAAAGCATTGTACAGGCTAAATATGTGCTGAAGTGTTCAACCTACTTCTGGTTTGAATTCACACTATTGCCCCAGATACTGTCCTTTAAAGATAACACCTGCAACATCAAGAACACTTTCCCATGATCAGATGGCTCATTATGATACCTGGAAATTACAAGTTAGGCCCATCTCTGTTAGGCAGTTGGCCACTTTCTGACTTCTATGAATGTTTACTTTTTATTTTTTTAATTTCCTATGCTTAGCTGAATGCTTTGGGCAGAAAATGTAAATTTAATACGTGAAAAGACTCAGACATTGTGACTCATTGTGTCAGAATGTTTATCTATTTTAGTATAATACAGTCTGTGAAGGGTCTATACTAATTGTTGAAAACTAATTCCAGCAAACTCCCATTCATCCAACACAAACCAGCGAATGGCCATTCATTGAAAGTTCACTTTAGTGAATGTTTTTCTAAGGGAAGGGAGTTAGTTGGCCAGCATTAGGAAATTTGCCCTTTTCCCCACTGTAGTGTGATCTCAGAGTTGGTATATAACACAATGACTTTCTTTATTTGTATTTTAGTAATGGCCCTTATATTAGCTTTCCAGCTAGGCGTCCTGTCTCCTAAACATCCCAACTCTGCATTATTCTGAAAGAGATTTAGAAAGTGAGTAAAAGTGTATATCACTTAGAGGGTATAAATAAACATACTGAGGAAAACAGTGAAGTACCCGTTAAAAATGAAAGGCAACAATAGATAAAATCTTCAGGAAATCAGACACTAGAAAAGGAGAAGGTAGCATGTTCTGTCAGAAAGGAGAGGCATCCATTTTTTACATATATGTAATGCAGCAGAGAAGAAGTAAAGGATGGTGAGTGAGCCTAAAACCTGAATGGGTGTTGGGCAGAATAAAGATGACTGCAAATTGAATGGCTTTGCTAAGTGTTCAGAAAGTAAGGAAAGGGGGTATTTGTTAGAAACAGACAATAAAATGACCCAGGACAGGGGAGCCAGTCAGCTTTCCATAAAGGAAAGGGTCCTGAAAAATTAATAAAATAAAGGAATATAAGTCAAAAACATGGACAGTAAAAAGTTAAGCAAATAGATGGGGATGTGAGGAAAATGCTGCCGAAAAGATAAGGCTACTGCACTAATACTTCTCTCTGATGATACAAGAATGTATAAAAGGGAATTTTAGGGTTTTTATACTTTAGATAGGGATCATGCTTCATAAAAAATTTTTTTATTTCAAAACAAAAATAAATTGTATGAGGATGACTGTTTTCTGGGTGAACTATAAGGGGCAGAACTGACTTGACAGTGATGGATTTGAAGGAGTAGTTTTTATCACAGCTTTGGTGACCTGATAAGAGGATAATGCTTGAAGGAAAGCCTGTGCTTCTGGTCCATGATTTCTCAAAGACTACTTGCAATAACAGGCAGTGTTTTCCAACAGGGGTGCAACCATTTACCTCAGCTCAATTAACAATGGAGAGGGTGAAGCATTCTTTGGATTATATGAGCAAGGAATCTGTGGCAGTAGGATAGGACAAAGGGGGTGAATGTGTGGACATCGATGAGTAGAACAAGACTGAGGACAAGATCCTGAATAAGGAGAAGGTGTAGCAACCATTACGCATACCCAGGGAAATAAGAAATGGGAAGAGAGATGCCATTTGGCTACCTGAGCGGACACTGACCTTGTTGGAGAGTAATGGTGATGGACAAGTGTAGCATTATGCTGGGAAGGCTGTGGAAAGGAGACTGAATGTTAATCTGCATCCTGACTTTATCTTTGTTTCTAGAGATGCAAGTATCCAATAATTAGACTATCTGCCTTTGAAATTTTTTTATGGTGGACGATTAACACTGCAAAAGCTGTACTGACACTGCATCCCATTTGATCCTGCACCTGATAACTGACTTTGAACTTTATGCAAAAATATAATTATGCCCTTAAACATGAGGGAGTCTTTTTCAGTATGCTATTTTAAAGGTATGGTATATTTTAACTGGTCTCTTGCATGGAGATAGTCTAAGTATTGATTATGATATCATCAGTCTGTGTCACTTTCATATTTTCATGTTTAAACATTAAAGTATGATTATAAATCCTTGTTTTTTTTCTTTTTTATGGGCTGCAGGGTCAGCCCAATGGCTCTCTTTCCTGCACCCAGTTGACCCATTTGTTCCTCCATTAGGCAAGGGCCCTTTGGCCCATTCATTCCTAGTAGGAGATAAGAGCTGGGTGTTAGCGAGGGGAGCCAGTCTGCAGATCCTGTTGACCAATAAATTCCCACCCCCTCAGCAGCCTGCAAGCTTCACTATAGCTGCTTAAGGAGGTGCATGTGGGCTTCCATGCATGAGGAACCTGAAAACAAGAGGCACATCACTGGGATGTTTATGCTGCGGCAGCACATCTGCACTCATGCAGTGAGCCAAGCTACCTGCCTCCAGCCAGGAAGGGCAAGCCAGCATTGTACACTCACTTTCACCTCCCAGGATTGAAGAGGCAGCACTGAATGCTCACCCTCAACTCCCAGGTTACACGAGGCAGCACTGGTATTCATCCTCACCTTCCAGGATGAAGAAGGCAGCATTGGTATGCATCCTCACATCCCAGGATGGAAAAGGCAGCACTGGTATTCACCCTCTCCTCCCAGGATGGATGAGGCAGCACTGGTATTCACCCTCTCCTCCCAGGATGGATGAGGCAGCACTGGTATTCAACTTCTCCTCCCAGGATGGATGAGGCAGCACTGGTATTCACCCTCACCTCCCGGGATGGACGAGGCAGCACTGGTATTCAACCTCTCCTCCCAGGATGGACAAGGCAGCACTGGTATTCACCCTCACCTCCTGGGATGGATGATGCAGCACTGGTATTCGCCCTCACCTCCCAGGATGGATGAGGCAGCACTGGTATTCAACCTCACCTCCCAGGATGGACGAGGCAGCACTGGTATTCACCCTCTCCTCCCAGGATGGACGAGGCAGCACTGGTATTCACCCTCACCTCCCGGGATGGATGAGGCAGCACTGGTATTCAACCTCACCTCCCAGGATGGACAAGGCAGCACTGGTATTCACCCTCACCTCCCAGGATGGACGAGGCAGCACTGGTATTCACCCTCACCTCCCAGGATGGTCAAGGCAGCACTGGTATTCACCCTCACCTCCCAGGATGGACGAGGCAGCACTGGTATTCAACCTCACCTCCCGGGATGGATGAGACAGCACTGGACACTCAGTCCCATCCTCTCCTGCCCAATCCATGTAGCACCCATACAGCTAGATGAACATGGATCATCTGAGCTACAGTCAGGGCTTTATTCCTCTGCACCACTGGACAAGTTAATTCCAGTTTTTTTTGGAGTTTAGTTGTGATTGTCTTCACACTCAAAGTGTGATTCATGTTTGCTGTTATGTACACAGTCTAATAGATATGAGAAGTCTTTATATAATATGCTAGTACCTGTAAATGATAATCAACTGCTATCAAAGATATAATATTGTCCTGAAAGAAGTGTGTGTTTTGGGGTGGGGAGGCTGTGAATACAAATAATTTATTGCACTATACAAGTGGCTGATATTCACACTGAGCAAGACAATTATATGCTATATTTCATGTTAGATTATTTTATTATGATTATAAATTGTTACTCATCATCAGGTGGTGTGAATATAATTGCTTTCATGCATTTAGTGTTTACTATGCAAAATTCATGTTTGCTTTTACAAGCAAAGTTAATTACGTGTGATGAGTTTTTAAACAGGATGAGGTAGTACTTGATTAGTATCGCAGTGGGATTTTATGATATTATTGTACTGAGAATGGTTATATTATTGTGTTTTGAAGCATAACAGTCATCTTTATATAAGTGAGGATTAGCAAGTTTTATACATTTTGGAGCTGGTTATTATTTAGAAAGATAAGTGAATACGTTGGTAGGTATTAATAAGTAAGGACTCAGGAGTGTTTATAATTTTTTAAGTTAAAAAAAACAGGCATCATGGCTTCTACTTCATAGCTCTTGCTTAGGATTAGGTGAATATACTCAGAAATTAATGGTGACTGGGATAGTTACATTGTGTTGCTGGAGTTATACACAAAAAAAAATTATATTCTGGAGTTGGATACAGAAGCTGGAAGAGCTATTTTGGTACGTTTGTACAAAATATGAGAGTAGCCGATATAAAATCCGGGGGACAAAAGTAAGTTGGGTGAGTTATACCATAGTGGGGATGGGATGGAAGTTAGATGGCTACTGAAGCCCGGGAAAAGTTGATAAGATATTTTGAGTGCTGTGTAAGAGTCTGCCAATTAGCAGATTGATGGTTTCAGTGGTTCAGTTGTAGTTGTAGGCAGGTATGTGACAAATTCTTTTGTTAGTGACTGGAACCATTGAGCTAGTAGCCCTATATAGTGACACCATAATGGAAGTAGGATGGATATTAGACATTTACTGAAGCCTGGGTGGGATGGAAGCAGGTGAGTAAGCTCCATTGTAACAAGACTAAGATTCAAATCAAGTAGTGATATAACAGGAACGGAAGCTCAATAACAACAGATCAAGTGATTTTAAGATACGTTTAGCTAGATATTTACTGGATTATTGAACAGTTTTTAGTGTTATAATTAAAAATCATATGGTATTATAGTGTTAGTGATATGGTACTTCAGAAGGTATACTGCAATACTTAAATATGTTTAGTTTTGTAAACATTTATTAAGAAATATGCTCTGTTCATTGCTTGTTAACATTGTTCTTTTAAATGCATGTTATTTCCAATGAACAAATGTTGTTGCAAAAATAACAATAATTGTCTTTTAAAATGTTCTTGGTTCAGAAATGTCAATTAAGCCATTTCATGCTAACCATCCATTTTAAAGGGCCTCAATCCATTCTAAGTCAAGGTCTACACTGTGACTTTTGGATATAATATTTCAATGCCCTAAAATGGAAAGTGATGTGGTTGGACATGCACTCAGATGGTTTTGCAATGTATAACTCATTTGCTTATCCCTGATATATTGATTCTCAGTTAAACAAATGGTTAAGGACACGACTGTTTACCAATGTACATTTTATTGTCTGATTGCATGTTGCTAAATATGCTGCCTAAATTTGTTAACCATTGATGTACTGTTTATTCTGCTTTCATTTCTCGCCTTGCTTTTAAGTGAAGTGTGTTACTGTATATAGACAAAAGGGAAAACACTGACTCATAATATAACTCCCTTTATTTTATAAACTATAAATATGCAATAAAATATGCAGCATTTTCCTTTTCTTAAATAAGATGTATTTCACTTGAAAACTACAGTTGTATTAACTGTTTAAATTATTCTTATTATATCATCTCTATGGGTACAGGTGATAATAAATGTATCCTTGGATTGCATTTTTGACAGGGTACTCACTCACATCCCTCAAATCCATATTATTCTATGCCACATGTAATAACCTATCCATTTTCATATATTCCCCTCCATTAGATGTCTTATTTAGAAGCCGCAGATTGCTTCTGACAGTAAATGTTGACATTCTTCTTCGTCTTATTGTTGGAATGCATTTTGGCAATAACCTGACCTTTGACCACTGTGTGTGTTCTGTGGTTAGAAAATCATTCTATGTTGCACAACCTATAAGTAAGGCCAAAGCTTCAGGTCCAAGTATGTCATTGTTCTGTTGTTAACCAAACAGCACAAAACAAGAAAACTTGAAAGAACACGTAATCCAGTACCATAAAGGATGTCCTGTTGTCTCCAAGGAACCAGTACGTTGAGTAACCAAACGAAAATTTATTGCACAAAAACAAGGTTCAAATCCATAAAATCATACACTGTCCATTAAGCCCTTTCGTCTCCTACCACGGGAGACTTCATCAGAATAACGTTTTATCTCATAGAAGGTCTTAAATAGATTCCCTATTTTGAATCAACAAATAAAAACTTTACATCAATTACCTCAAACTTTTAAAGTCACAGTAAAAAGACAGTTGTATAAATTCTGTAAATCTTTAACACCATAAGATGTTACATATATATATTTATATACCTATTAGACCTCCCATAAAGGATACTAATAATATATTGTTATTCTTATCAAAATATAAACAATTAAAAATAATTAAAAATTACATGAAACATAACACATTCTTTCTTTTGTAAAGTGCAAGTGCCTGTTTTTTCATTTTGTAAAAAAATACAAATGCCTATTTTTTCTCTCTGTCTCTTCAAAGAGACCAGGTATACATATACATGTGTATATTTGCAACCCTATATGTTATAGAAACTCCAGTGATGCAATTTTCCATATTAATTAACTCATTACAAATATAATAACCCACATACCAATATGTTAATATACTGTTACATTATTATAGTGTTGTATTTGTGCATTACATTTCATACTTTGACAATATGTAAATAAATAAATACTTCATGTTAAAATTCATAAAATTATTCATTCTAAAAAATACAAATTTATAAAAATTCTGCCTAAATATGCAATTATATAAAATGTTTATGTAATACATAAAAAAATAAATACATACTTTATTACCTTATACATAAATACATACATGTATGCTTCCCAGAATTTGTCAAAAAGGAGCCTTAAAATGACTGCCAACATTCCATTAAAGTGGCCATATCCAAAAATATGAAGGTGTCTAGGAATGTCTGAAGAAATATCTAAAAAGTATCTAAAACCCATGCAAAACCTGCCAAAAACATACCCATCTAGTGAATAAAGTGCATAAATAATGGTGAATAAATACATGTACCAAATTTAAAAATATAAAAATATTAAAAATATTTTGTTATTGTACATACCTCTTCATAACCCTTGTTTATTTTTTGTTTATTTTAGGGTCCATTGCTAAAATCTTGAGTGCTGGAGTGATTGATATATGATTGTTAAGACCCTTGCCACAACTTGAATCCAACCTCATTTGCCATATCATTTCCCTATATTCTATTTTGGTCTCCCAGTCCCTACCTCTCTCTGGATATTCCACCACTTCCAGCACCCAAAATCTAAAATCAGCATTGGGACAATTGAGTGCATGTCTATACAGTGCATTATTTTCATTACGTCTATTAATATCTCTGACGTGTTCATATATTCTATTTTTGAGACATCTTTCCGTCTTCCCCACATAGTAACTATCACAGGCTTTGCATTTCACCAAATACACCAAACCTTTGGTGTAGCAACTACTGTACTTTTTGGTAGAAATAGTTAATTTTATACTTGGTAGTTTCACTTCTTTGCCCTCTAAGATGTAAGGACATTGCCCACATCTCCCACATTTATAAGTTCCATGTTTCTTTTTAGTTCCATCAATTTGGTCTTTCTTCTTTTCCATTATATTTTTTATATTGGGATTCCTCCTAAAACTAAATCTTAAGTCTTTCTTAAATACTTCTGTTTTGGACGCTATGTCTCTGAACATGTCCCACACCTCATGTATACTTTTTCTCAACCTTTTGGTCCCATAAAAATGCGTCATCGTAAGGTATGGTGTAGCCTCAACCTCAATCATGCCCCCCTCATTTGTGTTCCCTACCACTTGTCTTCCACTAATAACCTGTTGATCATCATAATGTGTTAGTTCCTCTTCATTTTCTGTTAGTTCTCCTTCCCTAACCATTTCCGTTTTTAGGAGCGGCATGTACCTAGTCCCCCTACCCATTACCACATATTCTTTTACTGATGCTATTAAGTCCTTCGGATAACCCCTCTCCTCAAACAACCCCCCTACATATTCAATTTCTTTCAAAAATTCATTGTTATCTGAAATCATACGTGCCATTCTTATCATTTGCCCCTTGATTATATTTCTCTTTAATTGGTATGAATGGTCACTATCATAGTGCAGATAGGTATTCGAGAAGTTCTTCTTCCTGTATATATTAGATCTGTATATTTTATTATTCCTATCCTTTGAAAGCTTCACATCCAAAAAATGCACCACTTCAGTTTCTATAGAATGGGTAAATTTAAAAAACTTTGTAGTATTATTAATATATTGAATAAATTTTTCTATATCTCCACTTGTACCATTCCACAAAATAAATATATCATCTAAAAATCGAAAATATTTCACTATACAATTATTGAACTCGGAGTTAAATATAAATTCCCTTTCCCAGTATAGCATTATAACATTGGCGTAGCTAGGGGCGCAGGCTGACCCCATTGCTACCCCTTCCTTTTGATGATAATAGTCACCTTCAAAGTAAATAAAATTATATTTTAAAACTAATTCCATGTTTTCCAGTACATTTCTAAACTCCGCATGTGTCAACCAATCCATTTCAACTAAAATCTTTTCAAACCACTCCAAACCTATATTTTGTGGTATTACAGTGAAAAGCTCCTTCACATCCACTGTAATGAATAACATATTGTCACTGTACTCACTTTCCCCTATTTTCTTTAAAAAATCCCAGGAATCCTTTAGGATGTGTTCCCATCTACTATAAATTTTCTTAATCATAGTGTCAACATATATTGCCATCGGCTGCGTTTTAGAGCCATGTGAAGCTACTATGGGTCTCAAGGGGGGGTCAGCCACCGATTTGTGCACCTTAGGAATCCCAAAGATGCATGGGATAACTGGTCTTGGTACTTTTAAATATTTATATAATGCTAGATCAATGACTCCAGATAATATATTATCTTCTAAAATCAGGTCTATTTTCCTGTAAAATATATTAATCTCATTTTTAGTAATCAAAGTATAATTGTCATCTTTGTCCAAAATCTCCTTCATCTTCCTTATGTATTCCCAAGTATCCATTAAAACTACTCCCCCTCCCTTGTCCGGTTTCATTACCATTAGTCTCTTATTGCTACTTAGCTCAAATAATAATTTTTCTTCTTTATCTGTTAAATTATTAATCTCTTTAATATTTTTTTACTCATTCCTAATCTTGTTGATTACGCAACGCTCAAAATTTAATATCTCATAATGCAAAGGTGGATTGAAAATACTGTGTCTCACAAACAAACTTCTAGTATTATTATTATAATTATTATCCATCCTATTCTCATTATTATGCATATGTCCAAAATTCAATTTCCGTGTAAACATTTTTATGTCAAGTATTAACTCCTCCATCCTAGGTTTCCTGGTGGGAACAAAAGAAAAACCTTTCACAAATAAATCAAAATAACCTCCATCAACAACAATGTCCGTATAATTAAATATATGAAAATTATTGTGGGTATATATAACACACTTATCTTGTATGTCCCTATTCTCTGTTTGCACCGTGTCATAGTCCGCGTTTAGTGAAAATCCTGCCCACCTATATCTCTATCCATATTAACCTGTTCACATCTAGTTGCCCGTGCGTAGGATGTCTGTTGATTTTTGCTTTTTAGTCTTTCTGATCTCCTAACCTCTTCCAGGCCCCTTTGACCAATAACCCCTTCCCTGCCATCATTTGGTTCTAAGACAGGAAATGCTTCATCATAGTCTTCCTCATAATATCCCCTATTTGGTATGTCACGTCTATAGTAATTGTTGTTGCTGTTGTAATTACTATTGTAATTACTATTATATCCCCCCCTGTATGACCCCCTGTGTTGGGGTTGCCATTCATCGTAAGGTATGGTGTAGCCTCAACCTCAATCATGCCCCCCTCATTTGTGTTCCCTACCACTTGTCCACATATTATTGTGTTTTGAAGCATAACAGTCATCTTTATATAAGTGAGGATTAGCAAGTTTTATACATTTTGGAGCTGGTTATTATTTAGAAAGATAAGTGAATACGTTAGTAGGTATTAATAAGTAAGGACTCAGGAGTGTTTATAATTTTTTAAGTTAAAAAAAACAGGCATCATGGCTTCTACTTCATAGCTCTTGCTTAGGATTAGGTGAATATACTCAGAAATTAATGGTGACTGGGATAGTTACATTGTGTTGCTGGAGTTATACACAAAAAAAAATTATATTCTGGAGTTGGATACAGAAGCTGGAAGAGTTGTTTTGGTATGTTTGTACAAAATATGAGAGTAGCCGATATAAAGTCCGGGGGACAAAAGTAAGTTGGGTGAGTTATACCATAGTGGGGATGGGATGGAAGTTAGATGGCTACTGAAGCCCGGGAAAAGTTGATAAGATATTTTGAGTGCTGTGTAAGAGTCTGCCAATTAGCAGATTGATGGTTTCAGTGGTTCTAACAGTTGAAGGCAGGTATGTGACAAATTCTTTTGTTAGCGACTGGAACCATTGAGCTAGTAGCCCTATATAGTAACCCCATAATGGAAGTAGGATGGATATTAGACATTTACTGAAGCCTGGGTGGGATGGAAGCAGGTGAGTAAGCTCCATTGTAACAAGACTAAGATTCAAATCAAGTAGTGATAGAACAGGAACGGAAGCTCAATAACAACAGATCAAGTGATTTTAGGATACGTTTAGCTAGATATTTACTGGATTATTGAACAGTTTTTAGTGTTATAATTAAAAATCATATGGTATTATAGTGTTAGTGATATGGTACTTCAGAAGGTATACTGCAATACTTAAATATGTTTAGTTTTGTAAACATTTATTAGGAAATATGCTCTGTTCATTGCTTGTTAACATTGTTTTTTTAAATGCATGTTATTTCCAATGAACAAATGTTGTTGCAAAAATAACAATAATTGTCTTTTAAAATGTTCTTGGTTCAGAAATGTCAATTAAGCCATTTCATGCTAACCATCAAGTTTAAAGGGCCTCAATCCATTCTAAGTCAAGGTCTACACTGTGACGTTTGGATATAATATTTCAATGCCCTAAAATGGAAAGTGATGTGGTTGGACATGCACTCAGATGGTTTTGTAATGTATAACTCATTTGCTTATCCCTGATATATTGATTCTCAGTTAAACAAATGGTTAAGGACACGACTGTTTACCAATGTACATTTTATTGTCTGATTGCATGTTGCTAAATATGCTGCCTAAATTTGTTAACCATTGATGTACTGTTTATTCTGCTTTCATTTCTCACCTTGCTTTTAAGTGAAGTGTGTTACTGTATATAGACAAAAGGGAAAACACTGACTCATAATATAACTCCCTTTATTTTATAAACTATAAATATGCAATAAAATATGCAGCATTTTCCTTTTCTTAAATAAGATGTGTTTCACTTGAAAACTACAGTTGTATTAACTGTTTAAATTATTCTTATTATATCATCTCTATGGGTACAGGTGATAATAAATGTATCCTTGGATTGCATTTTTGACAGGGTACTCATTCACATCCCTCAAATCCATATTATTCTACGCCACATGTAATAGCCTATCCATTTTCATATATTCCCCTCCATTAGATGTCTTATTTAGAAGCCGCGGATTGCTTCTGACAGTAAATGTTGACATTCTTCTTCGTCTTATTGTTGGAATGCATTTTGGCAATAACCTGAACTTTGACCACTGTGTGTGTTCTGTAGTTAGAAAATCATTCTATGTTGCACAACCTATAAGTAAGGCCAAAGCTTCAGGTCCAAGTATGTCATTGTTCTGTTGTTCTCAGCTCTCATCAGACCCCTTATCAAACCAAACACCCTTCGGCATGTACATGACCTTGCACTTGCATAGATGATAGGTCATAGATTACTAGGCTATCAACCCAGAGGTCACTTTAAGCATAGCAGTTTCAACCCAATGTAATACCATAGAGGTACTAGTCAATACCAAAGATTGCATTTAGTGATGACTGCCCATGTCCAGGAGGGTTGTGGGCCCCATCCACACATCCAGGTTCCTCTTGAACAGTGTCATAGAGATTCTCTGTTTCACATGAATTGGTAGCCTGATCCAAAGACATGACAGTTACTGGGAGATAAATCTGTCCCTCCAATGTGTCCTAAGTCGCAGACCATATTTAAGTCCTTGGAACGGGAATCCCTAGGCCCATTTGATTTATGGATATGCAGTAAGTTCATTAGGTTTGGGTCTTGGTTTGCTCTGTAGGCCAGGCATAAGTCTCCCCTAAGAAGTCTATATGATAAGGGGTACAGTGACAGGGATTTTAGTCAATTCATGTTAGACACATGCTGGAGCCCCTTGAACTTCTTTGTTAGAAACCTCTGAGGTCTCTCTCTAATTGCTGTAGATGCTTAGTACTCTACATAACAAGTTATATTCAATTATGGGCTGGACAAGTGCTGAGTATGGGGGGGGGGGTTATAACTTATTTTGCTCTTGAGGTGATGCCTTTGCTAATCAAGTGAGCTATGTGGAAAGCTTTCCTTACAACGGTAAACACTGGTGGTTGAAGTTAAGGTCACGGTCAACCTGTGATCCCAGGTCCCTTACCACTTCATGGGTACTTAGAGTATTGTTATTTATCTGATAATGTGAAGGGACCTTGTTTGTGCCAAAGGGAATGATGATGCATTTCTTTGCATTCAGTTTGCGACCGTGAGTAACACACCAGTCGTTGGTCTGTGTGATGCCATCCTAGAGTGTGCTGACATAATTTGGGGATTCAATGATTGCACCTAGGTTGCAGTCATCTGCAAACTTGGTCAGCCACAACCCTTTAGCTTTGACCTGAATTTCTGAGAAGTATATACCAAACAGTAGGGAGCCCATCACTGACTCTAGTGGCAGCCTGCCGGTAACAGGTCTGCTGGTTGATGTGGAGTCACCCACTTTGATAGGGTGTGTCTGGTCTTACAACAAAGGGGTTTACATTCAGTTTGCTAAGTTTATCAGTAATGCCCAAAGGTGGGATTGTGTTGAAAGCCTTTGCCAAGTTGAGGTAAGCTGTCTGTACAGATTTGTCCTCATCATTGGCCTTGGTCACACTTTCAAAGAAATCCACCAGATTTAAAAGGCAGGATCTGTTTTTCACAAAGCCGAATTGGGTAGGGTCCTGGGTTTGGAGGTCACCTATGTCTTTATTTATGAGATCCATAATGATGCATTCCATGGCCTTACAGATTAAGCTGGTCAGGTTTATGGGTCTGTAATTCCCCAGGTCTGTTGCTAGGTCACATTTGTGGTGGGTGATAACTGTGTCTGTTCTCCATTCTGCAGGAACAAAGTCTGTGGTTAGGCTATGACTGAAAAGGGTACTTAGTGGTGATGCTAATTCATGTATTAGCCTGTTTAGAAGACAGCCTGGGATGTCATGTGGTCTCATAGAGGCTGTGTTCTTTGCCTTTGATGGGGCTTTGAGGACCTGCTCTTCAGATATGTGAGGTGGGGGAAGTTTGGGGGAGGGTTTGTTGTAAGGTAGGAGGGGATAATGAGTGAAATTTTCACCAAACCTATCCACTAGCAGGTTCGCTATCTCTGTGGGGTCAGTGTGTGTGATACCATTGGCCACCAGTTCTGCACATGCTTGGGTCCTACCCTTTAGGTTACCTACATAGCTGTAAGGGGCCTTATGGTTATCTTTGGCAATACTTGCTATGTTTCTCTCAAAGGAGCTCTTGGATGATTTGACAAGTTGTCTTATTTGCCTGTTAAGGCTGAGAAGGGTGCTTTTCCATTGTTAGGTCTTTGTTTTCTTGGACAGCAACATTTTGCTTTTATTGTAGAGTATGTTGATGCTGGAAGTCCATCATGACAGCTTGATTTTACTTGGGGCTCTGGCTTTGATTCTATCTGGTACAGCTGAGTTTATACACTTATGCAAGTGATTGTACAGAGCTTAGGGTACGATTTGGCGTAGTTACCACTTTTATCTTGGAGTGGGGCTTGGAATGCATTTATACCTTCACTTAGGATGGTATAGTTTGCCTTGGTGAATTTTTTTAGTCTGATTTCACCCTTTTTTGAGTTCTGGTGTTAGTGTCAGTTTGAAGGCGACTGGTTTGTGGTCAGTTTTAACTAATGAGTGTCCAGCAGTTGCAGCAGTGCACCTGTTTGACATGTTGGTGAGCACCAGATCTAGAATGTTTGTTCCTCTTGTCGAGGTGTGAACAATTTGATCTATGGCATTTGAATTCACAAAGTCAAGGAACTTTTGTGCTAGAAAGTTTGGGCTAGAGTAGGTTTCCCAATTGATAGCTGGATAACTGAAATCTCCCATAACCAGTGTGTTTGGCAAAATATGGATTGTGAGACCACAGGGTGTAAACAACTCCTACATGGACTATCTCAAAGCCCTACCTAGGTACTTGGTCTCCTACTTGGTGCTTGTTGATCCATGCCTACTCTACAAGACATCCTCTGATCTCACAGTGTTGGATTTGTTACACATACAGAAAATAAAAAAAATAACGCTATAAATGCCCATTCTAAGGATCTAAATTTCATCTGCTACATAAGCAGGACATGTTGAAGGGACAAGTAAGTGTCTCAAAGATTGCCCCTTTTCTGGAACAGGCTCCTCATCTATGCAATGCAAAGCTCATCCCTAACCAAATTCAAAGTTTAACTTGGACTAATGGATGAGAAACTAAAATTTACCTCTGGATTGGCACTTATGTCCCTAATGGACAGTGGCAGCCCATGAATGCTTGATGTGTACAAGTCTATATCATAACCATAGCATTCCCTGGTTATTGACACGTCAGCAGTATTTGATAAATTTGGGGTAAGCTGAGCTAGGCTTAAAATGGCTCTTGGGCCAATAGTTTAGTAAGCACCTATGAGCTTATAAATCTCATCTTCATGTCACCTTCATTCTTACTAAAACCACATTAGTTAAATCATATTCTTTTTTCCTCTTGTATGCTCTGCTTTTGAGAATATTCTCAATCAGTTGTTTATGGTGATAGCCATTAAGATGCAAATTGTGTTCTTATATGAATATTTTCTAAACAGGGTCAAAAAGACTGCCATAAAAAAATTCAAAAAGTGACCTGGGTTTGTGTATCCTGAAAGGAGACGGAAATAGCTTTGTATACCTGTTTGATATAATTACAAAATCCAAAAACAATTTCATACGCACATTTTTGAGACTATAGTTGTTATTGTCATTCTATTTTTCGAATTGCGGTTTGAATCATGTTTGTATCTTGCTTGTGGAGCTTTTCTCCTCGGGCCTCCGCTGAAAAGGACCTGTGTACAGTTGGACTTTCCTAGTTACTAAATGTAAAATAAAATAATTAATAATAAATAAGTGGTCTTGACTTATCTAAAAACTGCAACAGATTTTCCATCTGGAACATTTCAGAAGACACTACAATAATGGAATGTCTGATTTATATCCACTCTGTAATTTCAAAAATTCAAAACCTCGAACATCAGAATCCCAGTGTTCAGATGTTCAAGGTTTTGAAATCTCGAAATGCAAAGAACTAAAACAAAAAAATGTTAGACATCATGTTTTTGGAGGGGCGCAAGCCCCCTCCCTGCACCCTCTGCTACTTAAATATACCAACTCTGAGATTGCACTACAGTGAACAGAACAGTAAATTTACCGTTCTGCACTGCTGGTCAGTCTCAATTGTTTAACTTTCAAAACTTTGAATATCTGGACGTCGTGATTCTGATGTTAGAAGTTTTGAGATGTTGAAATTACATAGTAGACCCATAAAAAAGAAAAATATATATATTCAAGTTATTCCTGAATAAAAAATCTCTTATTCAAGACAGACTGTAGTTTATATAGTCAACTGTCTTTGATGGGTCAGTAAGAAAGGCTTATTAACTTTCACATAAACTAAGTATTTCAAAAACATGAAATTAAAAGAGTTCATATAGAGTTCTCAGTCAAGTGTTACAATTGCTCTCCTTTTGTAAACTTTGTAAACTACTGTGGATGTAGTCTGATTATCCCTTACTACAACTGACTCAATCCTTATAGATGGATGGCATGAAGGAAGGAAGGTTGTTCCTCATGGGAACTTTAGCTTATCAAAAGGTGAACAACATATACTAATTGCTATTTTAGCTTGAAAAGAGCAGATTCTGCTCTCTTAAGGAAGTGCTCCAGAGAGAGTTAAGATAATATATGACTTGGGTAATAGAGCTTGACCAGTGTTGCCAATGGCAATTTGTGTAACGACCACCAGAACAATGATCATGATATGGTGTGATGTAATTTGCAAGGCGAGTCTATGATCAATACCAACTACGTCTATCCATGAGAGACATGGGTGCCACCCCCAGGTTGAATTTGCTGTCGCCCATCCATTTGTCTAGGTTGTGCTTGAATGGGGTCAGTGAGGAGCTCTGCTTCATGTGAATTGGAAGTTTGTTCCAGAGGAGCGGCAGTCTCTGGGAGATATAGCTGTCTCTCCAGCATGTTCAGCATCTTAACCTAGCCTGTGACATTAAGATCCCAAGAGTGAATAACTCTTATGCCATTTGACTTGTGGATTTTCAGCATTTCCATCAGGGAAGGGTCTGAGACTGCCTTGTAGGTCAAGCAGAAGTCGCCTTGCAGCAGCCTATATGATAAAGAGTACAGTGACAGGGCTTTCAGTCTATCCAAATAGGTCATGGTTTGGAGGCCCTGTATTTTCTTGGTGAGAAACCTCCGTGGTCCCTCCAGCTGCTGCATGTATCTGGAGAGGTACATGCAAAAGGGAGGATTGTACTCTATTAATGGTCTGACGAGGGTTGAGTACAGTGGAGTTATATCATCCTTAGACCTGGATGTGATGCCTTTACTTATAAGATGCACAATGTAGAAGGCATTTCTTACCACTGTAGAAACTTGGTGGTTGAAGTTCAGATTGCTATCTACCTGTGCTCCTAGATCTCAAACCACTAGATTTGAACTTAGGGGGGGGGGTGCTGTCAGTAATGTAATTCACAGGGAATTCTGCACTGCCAAAGGGGATAATAATGCACTTCTTTGTGTCTAGTTTTAGACCATGGCTTTGGCACCAGTCATTTGTCTGTGTTAGACCCCCCTGTAATATATTAACATCATTAGGGGGCTCCCAATTTGCAATCATCAGTGAACTTGGTAAGTCAAAGGCCATCTACTTTAGCCTGGACTTCCAAGAAATAGATTCCAAACAGTAAAGGGACCAGCACAGATCCAGGTGGTACACCACAGGTGACAGAGTTTACTAGCAGAGGTGGAATCACCAGCTTTGACATTATGTGCTCTGTTAGTGAACCAATTTGCTACCCATCTAGTGATATGTGTTAATCCCCAGCTGGGAGAGTTTCTAAATGATACCTGAGTGGGAGATTGTGTCAAAAGCCTTGGCTAGGTCCAAATAGGTGACATGTACTGTCTTACCTTCATCCAGAGATTTGGTGACTTTTCAAAGAAGTCTACTAAGTTTAATAAACATGATCTACCCTTAATGAAGCCAAACTGGGTTGGGTCTAGAGTTTGAAGGTCATCTATGTCCTTGTTGATAAGGTCCGTGATGATTCTTTCCATGGCCTTGCAGATAAGGCTGGTTAGACTTATCAGTCTATAGTTCCCAGGGTTGGTTGATGGCCCTCCTTTGTGCAATGGGATCACTTTTGCTGTTCTCTACTCTGCTGGAACCAAAAACAGTTCTCAGGCTATGGTTAAAGAGAACACTAACACTAAGCTAGTTCCTGTTTTGGATTGTTTAGTAAGCAACCTGGAATGGTATCTGGTCCCACTGAAGTCATGTTTTTGGCCTTGGAGAACACAGATATGACCTGATCACTAGAGATACTAGGCAAAGGACTGGTATTGGGTATGCTTTGTGGTATGGCTTGTAGGGACGGGGATGAAGTTTCTGCCAAATCTGTCAGCCAATAGGTTGGCAATTTCCTCTGGTATAGTATGAGTGATACCATCTACTCCCAGTTCAGCACATAGCTGGACATCCCTTTTTAGAATGTAGTTGAAGAATGCATGATTATCCTTAGCTAGGGATGCTATTTTAGCTTTGTAATTAGCTTTAGAGGACTTCACAAGATTTCTGATTTGTTTGTTCAAGCTGTGGAGGGAATTCTTCCACTGCTGAGTCAGTTCCCTCTTGCTCCTAGACATCAGTTTCTTCATCTTGTTATATAATCTGTTTATACTTGAGATCCATTAGGGTTGCTTGTTTTTTCAGGAGGACCTGGTTTTGATCTGGTCAGGTACATCCGAGTCTATACAGTTTCTTAGGTGTTTATACAGTGCATTCGTGAACACCTCTGCATAGGAGTTATTGTTGTCTGTGGGATTGTGAAAGCACAAGTCAGATGAGGGGAATGTCTAGAAAAGGATGTAGAAAAGCCTCTGATCCCACAAAATATTATTTTTGATCTTTAATTGTGACAGATGAGGAACATTAGATGTCATTAATATGGGGCTGGAGCAGTCTATTGGTGTAGGTGCGCTATATGAGTACAGAAGGAGAGAAAGAAACCAATCAAAAGCCACACATGGGAAAAGAAGTAGATTTAGTGTGATACATCTAAACCTACTGAAGTAGCATAGAGAAGAGCTGGTGACACTACTGAAAGCCCTACTGATCACTAGAGCCTTTGGATAAAGTAAATGACTGGTTCAGCTGCTGAATGGCAGCACTTCTTTTTTAAGGAATTACAGCATGAAGAATGCTACAGGAATATAACCTGCAAGATTACTCTGCTGCTTTTGAAAAAGTGGCATATTCTGTGCTGAAGGAAAGGATTGTGGAATATGCAGAATCCAGCACCATAAAACATTTATATTAGCATGGATTCATAACAGGGGAGATGAATTGTAACAGATCTGCAAGTTTATTTTAAGGAAAATCGATCAGATAGTATAGTGGATGTGGCGTGTGACATATGTTTACTTTACTAAGGACTTTCAGTTTTTTATGCCTATCAAGTTTGAGAGTATGCAAGAATGTGATTGTCTGAAGTTGACTGAGTAATGGACAATGTTGATGGTGTTTGGCTAAATTACTCTGATAAACCTAGGATGCTTGGTAGCATTTCACAGGGATCAGTGTTTGGATAATACACTCTGACACGCCTAGTATACTTAGTAGGGTTTCACAGGGACCAGTACCATTTCTATCTTAATACAATTCTTAGTGACATTTCACAGAATTTGGAAGAAAATACTTGCCATGTTTTTTTTTTTTTTTTTGCTGATAATGCAGAGATTTCCAGTTAACATCCTTCAGGAACAAAAAGAACAAGGAAGATTCTTTGTAAGCTGGATGACTCTTTAAGAATGGGCCAACTAAGATTCTTCATGAAGTACATGTAAGAGTCAAAGATAATAAGAACCACTGCATTGCATTTGCTTGGGGGCAAAAGGAAACTATGGCTGATGTGTACTTTTAGTGCATTTAATATTTTTCAGTCTTTCCATATATGTCTTCTATTTGAGTCCTTTTCTACCTGTCCCATGCACTCTTGAATGTCTCTATGATTTTCCCCTATACCTCACATTCTGGTAGTCCATTCCATGGTTCCATAACTGGCACTATGAATAAGTACTTTTTGGAGACCCAAGGAGTAGTTTTTCCATACAAACCACAGCCTCGACCCCGACCCCGACACCCTGTCTTTCATGTCCAGTACCATCCTTTCTTACCTTTTTCATCTCCTAATATGGTCATCTAGCTTCTATAGTGTCTGGTAGTAGCCTTTCCCCTCCAAGCACTGCATCATTCTGGTGGCTTTCTTCTGGACAAGCACAAGGCCTAAGCAGAGTACCTGCTGATCTAGAAATAGCACTGCAATGTGATAGTAAAGTAGTGAGAGACAGTATGATGCTTGGATATAGAGGGAGTAAAACTGTCAGCAGGAACAAGATGATGACACAACTCTGGTAGTCATAGATTAGGGCTTGACATGAGTATGGTGTTTGGTTCTGAGGACAGATTTCTAGAAAGTTACAGAAAGGAAATAGACAAGCAGAAGTCAACTAAGTCAGTGCAGAGATAGAGAAAAAGATAAGAGGACAGGAGCGGGCAAGTTTGGAGCACAGCACTTTCTCAAATCTCAAATGAAAAAAAAAATAAATTAGAAAAAGGAACTTTTTTCAAAAAAGTAGTAAAAAAGCAGGTTTGCTGTGAAGCTGAATGAAGAATAGATATGGGTAAATGCAATGCTTCTTCATAGAAAGGGCAACAACATGAAATGATCTTCCAGCAGAAAATCTGTGGGAAAGGCAAGGAGCATAAAACTGCATTACAAAATAAGTAAATAAGTAAATAAAGGGCCAAATTCAGGAAGCCTCCGTGTAAGAGTTATAACTCTTACACGGAGGCTGCAGTTAAACAGTGTGATGTCAGCATGTCATGCATATGCATGAGGTGCATGAGGCATGCTGAATCACACTGTAACTCTTACACGGTCCATGTAAGACAGTAGGGGGCGTGTCCGTAGGCTAAGCCCTGCAAACGGACACGCCCCTGGAAGTCTAGAATGGCAGAAAGTAAACAGCCACGAGAGGCCATGGAAATGTGAATAAACACACTACACAACACATGCCCCCACAGACCAGCAATGTAAAAAGTGAACAGATGTTATAAAATGAAAATGAAAACTGTTTTATTTTTTTAAACCCGTAAATGTTTGCTACTGCGCGTGTGCGCGGGTGTGCTACTACCGCAACTGCAGTTAGCAATCAGTGGAAAAGGATATAAGAACTAAATATGCAAAGTAAGCCAAGAAGTAATAGCATAGCGGTAGAGTTGTCGGCTTAAGAGCAGGCAGGCAAGGTTCGAGGCCACACAATAACCTTTTTTTTTTTTGTAAATAAGCACTGAAAAGGCCCCTGACAGTATTGTACAAATGTAAAAGTATTTCCTTTTGTAAAATGGAATGAAATGGAGCATATATTTTCAAGTAATACAATAATAAAAATATTTAGAAATGTACTGATAGCTAAGCTGCTGTGAGACAGAGTGCCCGTAGCTGAGTAGTGTTTCAAAGGCTACAAATTGCTTGCCCGTAGCTAAGCACTGGTTTAACAGGCTCAAACTGTGTGCAACTAGCTGTGCTCAGCTTAACATGCATGTTACTAGCCAATTAAGGTTTAACCCAGCGCACACCGTTTGCGCGGAGGTGCGCGCCCCGCCCACAAGCTAACCGCCGGTGCGCATGCGTTAGCTCCGCAAACGAGCGCAGACCTGGTTTTAAGTGCTTAAAAGTGCCTTTGACATGTTTGATTGACAGATCCTGAACTCATTTCTAGACAGTCATAAAAATTAAAAATCAGTGGTCAGATTTGAACCCAGGATACCATGCACTAGAGTCAAGGTACTAAACCACTAAGCCATGACAGCAGTACTTAGAAATGCAGAAATAGCATATATATAGGATGTAATCCAAAATGGAGCATGATAAAGCAGTTTCTGTGAAGTAGATACAATTCCAAAATGGCCAATCATAGAAATGTGCAGGAAAATCGGCATATATAAGCCCCATAGGCGGGAATACACAGTATAAACGATTGTAGAATAGACCTGCAGGCAGAATGAGTGGAGTAGGGGAGGGACGTTGCTTTTGAGCACAGCGGTGGGGCGTTGAGGAGTCCAGATACATGGTCTGGCTCCTAGTTCACCATCATGAGGCCCAACTCATGCAGGGCCAGGTCTCATGGGGAGCATACAGGGCGGAGGCATGGGACCAGTTGGCTCATGATCTCACTAGTGCTACTGGGATTCCACGTACTGGTGAGCAGGTCCGTCACCACCATGCGGACCTGAAGCGACATGAAGAAGACCAGTTGACCCAATGGATCCAGGAGGCCCGGGATATGCCCAACACCCCACTACTGAGTAAGTTACATTTTACTTATGTATGTAAGGAATTCAACTAGCTGATACCATGGAGATGTGTATTCCAATATTACTTGTTTTGTATTACAGCTGCAGGTGTCCGCTCTGCGAATCGCAGGGCACATGACCGCAGGCTGGTGCGGCTGCGCCACCATGCAGGTTAGTAACCCCACCTAGTACTTGTAAATAAATATTATAGTGTAGCACGTAGCAGAACACTGCAGTGTATTGATTAAAAGTAATAGAATGTGCAAGCAACAAGTGAAAGTCTGCAGGTATGGCTGCAACAAGTTCATCAGTATGCAAGTGAAACTGGAAATATAATTGATAGAAATAAATAGTTCCGTAATACAGATGTCCCACCATTAATTAAATGTAGTATAACCTGCAGTAGTCTCAAGAGTACAGCTTCAGAAGCTGAGTTAATCACATGTGAGATATATCCCCTGTTGAAATGCTGAATCATGACAGAAGTGAGGCTGCTGGAAAGTGTTTGAATCACCACAGGTCTAATATGTGAACAAAGCCTAGAAGTACCAACCTGAACTGTGAAATAGCAGGGTGTGTGAGAGTGACAGAAAGGGTCATGTATCAATAAATAAAGTAGTAATAACTCCTGAATATATAAGCCTCAGTGTGGTTCTACAGAACTAAATGCATGTGGGAATTAAAAATTAACATCCCAAACTGATTTCAGTGTGTCTGAATCTTGAATGTTTAAGCCAAAATCTGTATATGGTGATGACAGTCAACAATTTTCAGATAGAATGAATGATTGTCTGACATACTAAACATCCATAGTTGTCCCCTGCCCTGTCATCAAAGTATAGCAGGATGATGTATCTGATCAAATTCAAAATAACTAGGATAGTGATGTATCTGTAACAGGTCTAGCATGGCAGTCAATTAAAAATCATTTTGAAACTATCACCCACAAGTTAATTGTGTTTCTATTACAAATGTATATCAATGTATAATTTATGAATGTGTCATCATTTTCTTTCTCCACCCCACCCTATAATTGCAAATTAAAAAACTCACTAAATATTGGTATGTGAACATTTCATTAACCATGGACATTTGTCCTGTCATTTCAAAAATATATGCATGTCCGTTGTTGCATGTGCCCTGTTCATACCTGCAAACCTGATGGCCTGTTGCCATTAATCAACCCTGCATGTTGTTTGATTGTGTATTTCTGTTCAAATAATGCATGTGATATTGATATGCCTGTTGTTCAATGGTGTTAATATCTGGGTGTTTGTTTAATGGGAATACCAATGCATGCTGTTACAACTAATTTGAATAGAATAATATGCTACTAACCCAAACTAACATAACATACTCACAAACCTAGAACACTTGGGAAGGCGGGTCCCAGCGGACCCACCTCTCCCACCTCATCTGGCGACTGCACCTGGCACTAGTGCCCAGGCCGGACCCTCCTCCGGTGGCCCTGTGCCACCTTCGGGTGGAAGCGCTGCAGGGGATGGGGCCTGTCCCCCCTCTGCAAGCGTGGCCGGAGGAGCCCGCCCACTCACCCTCCAAGGTGTCCGGTCTGTGGTGCGAAGGGAGATTCAAGACTCTGTTCTTGGGCCCCTACGCCAGCTTGAGGCCTGGGGTGGCACAGCTTACGGCATGCCCGTTGTCCCGCCTGCACAGCCCCCAGCACAGCCCCATCCTGGGCTGTGAAGGAACAGTGGCAACTGCCTATGGGTGGGGATATCAGTTCCACTGTTGCCATCTGTGGGCTCATGTGCCCTGGATATCCCAACCTCCGTCCCCGTCAATTGTGTAACCCCCCCACATGTGTCATACACTGCCCCTGTATGCGTCTTGTCTGTCTTGTCTGTTAACCTATCCAACCTACCTCCCCAGCTATACCGACTACCTTCACCTGACATACCACTCTCACCTGATAAAAAAAAAAAAAAAAAGGGCACTCTGTACCCACAAAAAAATTACGCCCCATACATAGCTGTCCATGTTGCACACATGTTCGCTGGACATTGAAACTGTTAATTACAATTGGCTGTACAACAGGTATTAATGTTGTCCTGACACCTCTCTCAGGGGTGGAAGGTTTCAAATGTCACACCAAATTACATACAAATGCACAGCTGTTGCTGAGAAAGACATGGGCAGCTATGGGCCTCACCTACATCCTTCCTGCAAATCCCAAGCTTGTTTCCCTACTGTCTTACCCTCTTTGTGACCCCTTTTTCACCACTTTCCTGTCACCCCTTTTTCTTTTCTTTCAAAGAAAATAGCACGGGTGTGCGCGAGCTAAACGCCAGTGTGCATGCGTGAGCTCAGCAAGCAGCGCAGACCTGGTTTAAGTGCTTAAAAGTGCCTTTGGCACTTTTGATTGACAGGTCCTGTACTCATTTCGAAAGAAAAATAAATTCCCACTGCCAGTCTCGAACCCAGGACCTTGGTAACACTAAGCCATGACTCTCATATAAGAGCATAGTGCTAAAATAAATATAACATGTAATAGTAGGAATCAATATAAAGGCAATATAGGATGTGTACTACCCAAAGCATGTCAGGTAGATTTTAATGCCCGAATTACTGGATTCCCATACTAGTTTAGTGTTAACAGAAACAGCCCTGCTAATTGTTAGCTTGTACATAATAATGTAAGGTAATGTACATATATGAAAGTATTATATGTACATATATATATATATATATATATATATATATATATATATATATATTAATACATATGAAATATAGTGGTAGGTGTCAGTATTCATACACACTCACTACAGGAAACAGTGAAGATAAATGCAGCAACCAGAATCTACAACACAGCCTGACTCCTGTGAGACTTACTAACCCTTTTAACTGTGTAAAGGTGCCTTCAGCACTTTGATTGACAGGTCCTGTACTCATTTCGAAAGAAAAATAAATTCCCACTGTCAGTCTCAAACCCAGGACCTTGGTAACACTAGTCTATATGACCTACCACTAAGCCATGACTCTCATACAAGAACATAGTGCTAAAATAAATATAACATGTAATAGTAGGAATCAATATAAAGGCAATATAGGATGTGTACTACCCAAAGCATGTCAGGTAGATAATAATGTAAGGTAATGTACATATATGAAAGTATTATATGTACACACACACATATATATATATATATATATATATATATATATATATATATATATATATATATTAATACATATGAAATATAGTGGTAGGTGTCAGTATTCATACACACTCACTACAGGAAACAGTGAAGATAAATGCAGCAACCAGAATATACAACACAGCCTGACTCCTGTGAGACTTACTAACCCTTTTAACTGCTTAAAGGTGCCTTCAGCACTTTGATTGACAGGCCCTGTACTCAATTGTAAAGCAAAATAAAAGCATACTATTAGGCCCTACCACAAGACCATTGTAACACTAGTCTGTATGACCTACCACTAAGCCATGACTCTCATACAGGAATATAGTGCTAAAATAAGTATAACATGTAATAGTAGGAATGAAGATAAAGGCAATATAGGATGTGTACTACCCAAAGCATGTCAAGTAGACTTTTACTGTCCTAATTACTGGATTCCCATACTAGTTTAGTGTTAGCAGAAACAGCCCTGTTAATTGTTAGCTTGTACTTAATAATGTAAGCTAATGTACATATATGAAAGTATGTATATGTACACACATATATATATATATATATATATATAGTAATACATATGGAAATATAGTTGTAGGTGTCAGTATGCATACACACTCACTACAGGGAACAGGTGAGAGAAATGCAGCAACCAGACTTTACAACACAGCATGAATCATGAGAGACTTACTAACCTTCGCACTCACAGAACACTGTCGACAGCATACCAGCATGGTCCACGCCCTTACAATCTGAAAGGGCAACGCCTATCTCACATTATAGCACTGTCCTGAAATCACAGTGAGACATGCAATCAGTACACAACTGGCTGCATGCAATTAGCAAATGCTGCCTTACAATTGGTGCAGAGGCCATCACATGGACCTATGCAGATACCTACAAAAGCATCCAGTACTAACACTCCACAAATGCAATACATTCATTGCACCAAACCAACGGAGAAAGAGAGAGAGAGAGAGAGAAAGAAAGAAAGAAAGAAAGAAAGCAATAAAGGCAGTGATAAAAAAAAAACTGCATCATCACAGCAACAAAACCAGCAGCAGCAGCAGCAGCAATTAGCAGCAGTGACACAGCAACAGCTGACACAAACACAGGTAATGCAAAGTAGCAGGTTAATACTGTGTTTACTGTGAAATCTCCAAATGTATCATAGTTCACTATCTATAGGTATGTCCATGAGATAGGTTGTGTGCACATAGTCCTGATATATATAAATATGTAATATTGCTGTACATGTCTTCCATACTTAAAACTTCCATAGCTTAGAACACAAGGCCAGTTATGCATATAATGCAGTAGTTCCCAGGGTCAGTAGAGGTTCCTCCTCATTGGTGTGGGACCACTGTGTATGTATGGCACTGTTCAGGTACATATCCTGTAGTATGGCCAGGGTTTTATATCAGTCTGTAATGTGGTGCTATGTCCTCTAGGGGTGAACGTATCACACATCCAGGGATACTATTTTGTAACAGTGATGCTGTGTGTTCTGCAATGTTGAGGGATGCCCTCACCTGGACATGTGAGATGATAGGGAGGTTACATTCATCTGTGATAACTAATTCCACATGTGTAGGAGAATGGGGGGGGGATACCTGCACCTAAACTGTCTGCAACAATGTTGCCAATATCTGTGCATTTAGTGAATGTGAAGCATCTTACCACTGCTGACCACAAATGCCTTGCCTTCATGTGAATCTGCTCTGTGCTGCAGTAGCCTCCTGCTATTGTTATACAATGTGCCTGTATCTGTAGTCCACTCGACAGGATAAATAAGTGGTGTGCATACGGTCTGGGTTAGATATGTGTGTGCACATTACATGCACTATGTGGGATGTCTGTGGTAAGCTTTTGCAAAGAGGCCAGCAGTGTGTGTTGTGGCTTCCACTGTCCCAGTGGGCTGCTTGGATAGCATCACAGTCCTAACTAGTGAATAACTGTGTAATTACATACATACATAGCAAGGTAGTGTACTGTGCTTGTGGTGTTGTTGGGATATGTATATCCAGGCTGAGCAATGTGTGTCCACATCACAGTGTTGGATGGCAACACACATACAGTATGTTGGGATGAACACCCAGAGTGTTTCAGAAGTGTTGCCTGTGCAGAAATATCTGCCCATTACCTGTGCATCCTCCACAACACACACACATGCAACATATGGCAGAAGTAGTATAGCAGTACACATAGGTTCATAGGTTCATACTAGGCTATCTTCCCTAGGGCATTGATAAGCCTAGCCAGAATATGTTTGTCTTTTGCCACCCAATTAAAATTTATTTTGCTATGCCCTTTTCCGAGGTTAGTATACTGTGCCTCTGTCTAACAGTGACATAGAAGTGATACCCAGGGTACAACTATGATCTCCCATCCACTCATCCAGATTCCTATGGAAGAGAGTCAATGAGGGACTCTGCCTAACCTGTACTGTGAGTTCATTACAGAGTGAAGGGAGCCTCTGGGTTATGAATCTGTCCCTCCAGTATGTCCTATTTATTTCAGTGCTAAGGTTCAGGTCTCTTGAGCGTGTGGCTGTATGGGATTTTGATTTCCTGAGGTGCAGCATGTCCATTACTTCTGGGTTGGACATGGCTGTATACGTCAGGCACAGATTGCCTCTGAACAGGCAGTATGCCACTGAGTCCAGCTGAATTTTCTTTAACTGGGCAGCATATGGCATCTGTTTGAGCCCTTTGATCCTCTTGACGAGGTACTGTTGGGGTTTTCCAGTTGCTGTAGGTGTCTGGTTAGGTACATCCCAAAAGGGGCATTGTACTCAATTATAGGCCTGATGATGGATGAGTAAAGAGGCACCATGACCTCCCCTGATGTACATGTGAATCCCTTCATGATTAGCTGGGCTATATAACATGTTTTTCAATCCACTTTGGCCACATGGTTGTCAAATGACAGATTGCTATCAAGTTTGTTCCCCAGGTCCCCAATTACTTCTTCTGTACTTAATGGCTTAACACCTATGTGGTACTTTGCCACCAATGTGGAGGTGTGGGTATCTTTGATGAATATTGATACTCCCCTCCTTTGTTGTTTGGTCCAAGTGTTGGGGCCGACAAGAATGGTAACAGGTATAACCTGGTAGTGCTGGTGTGCTCTTGGGAAACCTGAACCAGGTTTTTGTTACTGCACAGATATCGATGTCCATAATGCTAAGTAGAGTTTTGAGTGCGTGTATCTTGAGGTTTAGACTTCTGGCGTTGAGTAGCATTACTCTTAGTTCCTCATCCTTTGTGATACCTATGGATGTGGGTTTGCCTTATGAGCCTTGCCTAATAAAGGCACTATGGGTGCAGCAAGAGCCTTTGCCAAAATCCAAAAGCCCAGGGGTGACAGGTGCAAGCTGTCCCTAGCAAAGCATCGTGGCTTGTACAGCATATCATCCCAAGCTGACAGGCATTGGATCACCTTTGAATGACACCAGTACTTCAGTCAATTGTTGAAAGTGATCATCTTGCCTTGATATTGTGGCATCATACTTGGTGAGGGTAAGATGCTACACAAGGTCAGGGTCATACTGTCTTGGGCTACATGCTCAGAGAGCTCCTTTCTGTCTCTTTTCATGTAATCCAGGGAGGTATGTGTCAGGTCATTCACACCAGCATGGACAATGAGTGAGTCATATTTGTACTTGCCTTGGAGTGACTTGAGTGCTTGTGTTATGTGGCGGGTCGTAGTGCCCGACAGGCTGCTCACTGTGACCCTCTCCTCGTTCAGCCTGGTGAACGTGACGCCAGTGTGCCTGATGATAGAGTCACCTATTACATGTGTATGAGGTGTGTTGTTCACTGTTAAGGGCTGTGAGTGTTCAGCACATTGGCTTCGTGAGATATGTGTTGCACGTGTTTTGTTTTGGGGTAGCGGTTGCTTGGGTGTCTGCTTTGGAGGTCTCTGCTGCTTAGGCAGATCTTTATTTTGAGCCTCAGTATGTTTTTGTGTGATTATGTGTTTGTTTTGCTGTCGTGGTAGGTCTATGTGAGACTGGAATTGTAGTGAGTGTGGTTTCCTTCTCCTCCTGACTGGTTATGGCAGTATTGAGTAGAGAGCCTAGCCTCCATTTTGGTATACGGTTGCATCACTCACATGTGTTTGAATTAGTTGTTAGGAGGAGGGGTTGTCTGTGTACATGAGGCTGTTATAACATTGCCTCTGGATTACCACACTCACCAGCTGGACTGGAGAGGAGATTGACAACTGACCTTTGGACATGCTAGAATACTATTGTGAATTCCGTAATAATTGAAAACAAGGTCCAGTGGGGAGTGAGGGTGTACTGATATTAATTTCTACTGCTGACTGATATAATAGCTTCATTGAGCAAGTGCCAGGTAACTTAAGTGCAATGTGTTACAATTAACTAAATGCAAAAACGACAAGCAGTCACTTTCTTTCAAGTGTAACAAGGAAATAAGTACAGTAAGCAATGCAGATATCAGTAGTGATTCACAGAAGTGCTGAGAAGCTGTGTATTATGTGGAATTAGCGTACCAGTGAAATAACAAGCTAACAAATAACAAGCATATAATCAAAGCTAGATTCAGGAGGCTTGGATGTAGTGTATGCTACAGCAAACAAGGTGTACCAATGTCAGGAAGATACAGTTCAAATATGCAGGCACTATAGACCTTAAACCAGAAGTTCCCAGCTATGAATGGCAGAGTACAGCCTATTCTCACACAAGAGTGCAGACCACAAACCTTGTTAATGTTAAATAACTGGCCTGAAGGCCAACTGCTTATACCAGAACTAATACACTTGGACACTGGGATCTCAATCAGCAGTTCCCAACTTAGAAGGATGAAAGCTACCTGTCCTGCCACCACAGTGCTTTCCACAAACCTTCATAATGTAAAACAACTGGTCTGAAGGCCAAGTGCTTAAACCAAAAGACTTAGAATGATAGCTACACTTTAATCAAGTTACAACCAAGCAGTAATAACTACAATTTAATACTTCATGTATAGACTGTGTACCATATATTGCTGACATACTCTGCTGATATCCTGTTTGTGTACTTTTCCAGGGGGATATGGCTCCAAAAAGGAACCCTGCATACTCTGCTGCAGAGGACGGTGATCCACCAGAGCCTGGTGCATGACTATGCCATCCTGTTTTCACGCACCACCCAGAATCAGCAGGCGAGGTCTGCACTGTGGCAAAACCTTGTCAGCAGGATAAATGATGTTGGCATGCATGATAGGACATATGAGCAGGTGAGACATCACTGCAGTGATTTGATTAGAAATGTCCGCCAGCGTGCTGCAGATATCCGCAGGCAACAGGTTGCCACAGGTGGGGTGGCCACATATCCCCCCTCACCAGACAGGAGGGGCTACTGCTAAGTGTCGTGGATCCAGCCCCAGAACAACAACAGCATCAGACTTGCATCCTGATGGAGGTTGGATCCACACAGCAGCAAGACACTGAGCATGCAGGTAAGATGCCATATGTACATATGACTGTTCTGTACACGGTTACTTCATACATGCATAAGGTGTGAACGTGGTATGTATCTGTCATCATGATATGTAATTGTGCATGTGTGATATTGGCATTATGAGCAGCTGATGTGTATAAGGGAACTGTTGTACTACTGTACTGTATCATATGCAAACACAATGGCACACTTGTGCCCACTGACATTACTTTCCTCATATTTCCAGGTCCCTCCCATCTAGCAATGAGGCAGGCCATACATGCTGGTGAGTGTGTTTATCATTACCTGAAAAACTATTTATAATACTAGTAAGAGTAGCGTAACTCAGTAGTATACATGCTGGTGAGTGTGTTTAATAATGCCTGCAATACTCAAGTTACTACTAGTAAGAGTAGTGTAACTCAGTACTGATGTGTGTGTGTTTACTGTGGGGTGTGCATGTGTGCAAATGTGCCTATGACCATGTGTGCATGTGTGTGTGTGTCCATGAGTGCATGTGTCCATTTCTGAATGTGTGCATTTGTATTGAAGTGCATCACCATAAAATATGTCTTGAGACTGTAATCTGTATTCCCTGTTTTCCTCCCGTAGGTTCTGGTGCTGCTCTGGTGACCTGCAGCAGGGAACCTGAATCTTGTGCCCCAGGTACTGATGATGAGGAAATGTCTATAATGGTGCAGGAAGGTGTGTCTGGGTCCGCCATTGGTCAGCCAATTGACAGTACACAGCTGTCAACCCCTTCAATGCGCACAGTCATCCTGCCATTACATCCTTTGTCACCATTGTCCCTAGGCAATGGACAGTATGCATTGGGCATAGATCAGGGTAATGTGGTACCTGTGGTACATGCATCCCCACAAAGCAGCCATGAGCAGGGTCCTCCAATGGTACCACGCAGACAGTCGCCCATGGGTTCTCGTGGGGGCATCCGTGGCCGTACTGCCTCTGGCCGACGTGCCCAAGGAGGTATGTCAACCCCCACTATGTTTTGGACTGTTATGCAGGCACAGGCGCGTATGGAAAGGTACACCAGACAGGGTCTGAGGGAGCTGACAGCATGTCACACAGCCATGACAGATGGCATGCGTGACATTGCGAATGCTATTCGTAATTTCACAGATGTCATTGACAGACGTTGTGGGGACATACAACAGCTGCTCCACAACCAGATGTCCATGGGTCAGGGCGATGGTGTGCATTTGCGGCGTCGACATGGCCATATGCCGGCAACAGCACCAGCTGGCAGTCGCCGCAGACGACAACAGGTCCACTCACGCACCTCAAGTGCCAGCAGCATCCCCAGCAATGCTGGGTCAGTGCTGTCATCAAGACGCCCCAGGAGACCACGTGCACGTGGCTCTGGACAGTCCCAACAGGGAACTGTGTCCAGTCAATACACACCCACTTCCGATGACAGTACCCAGTCTGGGTTAGTACCGGATACGGTCCGTAGCACCCCTGCCAGGCACAGGTACCATGTCCGTGCCCACAGACACTGATCTGGATGACCTGACAGGTGCAGTCTGTGGCTGTCCACAAAACCCTGTACATGGCAGCCATTATGTGGGACTGTGTGCGTGCTTACACACATGCAGAAATTTAACACCTAGGGCAAACACATACACACACACACTGCACCAACACTGGTCCACCCTGTACTGCTGCCCCTCACAAACACACATACACACACATGTCAATTGGTGTTACCAGTGGCTGGCTTGGGCATACCTAACCCACACCCTGTGCATATGATGACACTGTGTCACCTCCTGCATACTACAACATCAGTGCAGGAAAAGGTAAACACGTTGCTGATGCACAGGGTGACTACATAGATGTGTATAAGTAGTAACATGTTGGTAACTGTTCACTGTTCCACTATGATTGTGTGTATATCTCAGTATTCCTGCTGCAGTAACTGTATGAATGTCCTGAATTGTTATCTGCACCCATACTACTTACCAAAGTGTACCAGCTGCACACCATCACATGCTACCATTGACTATGGAATGTGCATCATGTGCTGTATTGTAGATTCAGCTATATGTATCTGTTCTGTCACACATGCATTTACACACACCCTGCTACCCCCACACATGCACACGCTCACCTGCCATTTCCATTATTTATTACCCTACATGAGTAGCTGTCGACACATGACAGGTACACATTTGAAAAGTGCACTATTTGGATTACTACCTATTTCCTCTTCTCTACCTGTACTCACAGGGTGCAGGCAACCTCATTAGTTTAAAAGTGTAATGTGCATCAGGTACTGTGGTTCCCTGATTGCCACATCCAACATGTTTTCCATATGGAAATGCACACACAGAAACATCCCACATCCACACACTTGCCACATTCAGGTTTCAAAACACTATCTAGGTATATTCTGCTACATGTGCATGTTACAGTAGCATGTAGCACTATACTGAGTACTGGCAGTTGTCTGTTGTCATGTTGTTTGTATAGGGTGCTGTCAACATCACTGTTTGTTAAGGGAAATGTGCAGCTGAAATCTTGATCTCTAAATTTCAAATCAACTCCAACAAAGCTATATATATATTCTGCATCTACCTACCCCCTGGCCATAACATTACTAATATAGAAGATACCCTGTCCTGGATTTCCTCAACCTACCCACAAGAAACTATTATTCTAGGAGACCTCAACACTGACTGGTATAGTATCAACAATGATAATCCCTCTTCTTACATCAACCTACATAACTTTAAACAAACTATTACCACCACTACTAGAATCAACAAACCTAACAACAAAGAGACCATCCTAGACTGGATTCTAGTTAATAAACAAAGAGAAAATTATCAAGTAGGAACCCTGCCAGATGATATCAGCGACCATTTGCCCAATGATATCATCAGGCATAAAAACGACATAAACAAACCTCCCAAGTTTATTACTGCCAGAACCAAAAAACATTTTAATCCTGACTTATTTCAAATGGAACTAAATGCCTGCAACTGGAACCCCCTAAAAATCCTCCCACTAGACGAAGCTGTCAGCTACTTTAACCACAAATTCTTAACAATACTTGATACCCATGCACCCAAAAGATCTATCAGGATAAAGTTCAAATCTGCTCCCTGGCTCTCAAAAGACACAAAACAAAAAATACTAATAAGAAACAAATCCTGGGCTAAATGGAGAGCAACTAGAGATGTCTCAGAACACCTGAACTTTAGACAATTACGTAATACTACTAAAAAAGCCTATTACAGTAAACTTCAACAGTCTCACACTATGAATCCACAAAAATTTTGGACTGCCATTAATAACCTTCTTCAGCCCGGCCATTCTAGTACCCCTCCACCCCTAGAGTCAGATAACAAAAACAATCTAGAAATTGCCAATGCCTTCAATACCTACTTTACAGAGACCATTCAAACCCTGGCCACAAATCTAACTTCTACAAACACTAACCTACCTAATTCCCAACATGACAACCTTCCTACTTTCAAGATAAAACCCATCTCAATCTCCTTTATCCAGAAACTAATTCACAAGCTAAAACCCTGTACACCCTCTGATGACAACCTTCCAGCTGAATACCTTCAACTTGCATCCAGAGCAATTGCTCATCCTGTAGCTATTCTCATTAACCGTACCATTTCTGAAAGCACTATCCCTAATCTTTGGAAAATCTCACACATCATTCCTTACATAAAGGAGGCAACTCTAATGAGTACTCCAACTATAGGCCCATAGCACTACTCTCACCCTTAGCTAAGATCATGGAGAAATGTATCCATCATCAGCTAATAGATTACCTTACTAAAAATAACATCCTGGCCAGCTGCCAACATGGCTTTAGACCCTTTCACAGCACCACCACTGCCCTTCTATCTTTCACCAATACTATTAACACCAACGAACAATAACTACCTCTCATCTGCACTCTTCATTGACCTGTCAAAAGCCTTTGACATGGTCAATCACTCCCTCTTATAAATACCCTACAATCCTCTCTCTGGATTCTAATTCTATCCTTTGGTTTAAGTCTTACCTCAGCAACCGAAAACAAGCTGTTTTGTGGCAAAATCACTTGTCTTCATATCTCCTGTTTTACTAGGAGTTCCTCAAGGCTCTATTTTAGGACCCCTTCTTCTCTCTGTTCATAAATGATCTTCATGTAGCTATTCCTCAATCCACCTGCATACAGTATGCTGATGATTCTACTATCATCTGTTCTGCAAAGTCTCTTCCTGAGCTGAAATCTCTAAGCCAAACTATCTTCTCCATAGTAGAAACTTGGTTCCAAAACCGGTGCTTACTCTTGAATGCCAAAAAAACCAAATTACTTCTGATTACTCCTAACAACAAGACACCTCCCATACACTTCTCCATCCTAGCTAGTAATGGAACCCTTATATCACCTGATCTGACCTGTAAGCTATTAGGAGTTACAATAGACAATAAACTCACTTTTGACAATCATATTAATAACACCATTAAGTCCGTTAATAGAAAATTAGGCTCCTTGTATAGGATAAGACCCTTCCTCACCCCAAAAGCAAGAACTACCGTTGCCCACTCTCATTTACTCTCTACCCTCCTCTATGCTTCTCCCATTTACACCAATTTAAAGCAAAACAATCTCAACAAACTTACCAAAGCCTACAACAGTATTGCAAGGTTTGTAACTGGTAAGCCCTACAGAACCCATCACTGCATTAACCTACATCAGCTAGACTGGCTTGAACTGCAAAATGCACTGCTACTCTCTCAACTAACTATTGCTCACAAAATCTTCTACCTTCCTAACAACACACCTACACTAAACAATCTTATAACACCCTATAATAATCTTCATTCCCTACGCTCCTCTAATAAACTCCTAGCTTATATACCCAAATCTAACAACTTAGCTGGTGACTCCTTATTCTCCACCACCACAGGTAAGCAATGGAACATGCTGCCACCCAACCTAACCTCTATTTCCTCTTTTCCTCTTCAAACTTAATCTTAAAATCACCTAAAACTACAATGGTTATGCCCTTGCTGTAACCCTGACTAATATTCTACTATTAGCCTATAACCTATCTTCTCTCTCTTCCTTTACATTACTACTCTGCCAACAAATGTTATGTAAATGTTATCTTCCACATTTTTAACCCGATGGTTTACTTCAAAATGTTACGTTAATTCCTTCCTAATGTATGTGGCATTGCCTCTGATTGCTTTTTTTCTATATTATTATTAAGTATGTGGAGCTTTTCTCCCCGGGCCTCTACTGAAAATGGAAATATCTCCAGCTAGACTAGCCCGGTCAACAAATGTAAAATAAAAAAATAAAAAATAAAATAAATTTGGCAAAAGCCACATCCCACCCCCAGCATTGTGCACACACACTAACCCCACTCACACTAAAACACATACTTTCCATTTGCAAGATTCAAACCCCTACCTAACTGTAATGAACAAAGTTAATCCACCTTTTGCAGGTAAACACTCCTTCCAAAGGTATAAGTAAATGAGTATCAGTAGTCAGGTTATGGAAGGGGTGAAGCTGAATACTCCAATGTAGTGTCGCTCTGGATAAATTCCAAAATAAAAATCCAAATAAAGCGTACAATGTTATAATCCACAAATCAATTTATTGCAACGGACAAGCGCTTTCGCTAGGTATAGCTTCTTCAGGTCACTTAAACAAATGCATTAAAAATCCTTCATTATATAAGGATGTCAATTAATCAAGATAAAAACAATTACAAATTTAAAAGGGAAACGACATTTTTGCAATGCATGCACACTATTGTCATATTAACCTAATAGAACATACAGATTACATAGTTCTATTGTTCTGATATAAAAATATAAAAATATATGTATCCCTAATGTAAAAGTATATAAATTCATAATCTTATGATATATAACTGAAGTTAATAGTATAAATATATAAAAAATACTTACAAAAAGATATATGATTACATAAATATATACAGAATAAATATATATGTAAAAAACATCAATATATATATATGGAGAGCAAATAAAGCATAAATCTGTACTAATAAGTATAGGCAATCCAGTGAAAAATAGTGAAAAATATATCCTATATATATCATATGTGTGGATACAAATTTCTTAATAATGTATTGCTGATATATTGTTGCTGTCTTTCACTTAAGTTCTAGTCTCTAACTAGACAAATGTACATAAAAATCAAAGTATATCCAAACAATCTAGTTGTCATAAAAATAAATATAAAAAATATATATGAAAAAATGGATGTTAAATATACTTCATAGATGATACTGGCTACATTAATATATGTATTTTTATATTCAGACTGTGGCTGAGCAAGTCACAGATGACTGCAAACTGGACGCCATAATCAACTCTCCAGCCAACACACGCATCCTCCAAAAGGGCCTCTTAGAAACAGACGACTTGTGCCACAGCCATGGCCTCAAGCTGAATGCCAAAAAGTCTATAGTCATCCCCTTTGGCAAAAACAAAGTGACCACAAAGTACCACATATGTGTTAATCCATTAAGTACAGAAGAAGGAATTATGGACCTTGGGGTACACAAGTTGATAGCATTCTCTCATTTGACAACCTCATGGCCAAAGTAGTTAGGAAAACATGTTGTATAGGCCACCTCATCATGAAGGGATTCACATGTAGATCAGGGGAGGACATTGTGCCTCTTTACTCATCCCTCATCATGCCCATAATTGACTACAATGCCCCTGTCGGCATGCACCTTACCAGACACCTGCAGCAACTGGAAAGAACACAAAAGTATCTCAACAAGAGGATCAAAGGGCTCAAACAGATGCCACATACTGACTGGTTAAAGAAACAGCAGCTCTACTCAGTGGCATACTGCCTCTTCATAGGCAATCTTTGCCTGACATATAAAGCCATGTCAAACCCTGACTTAATGGTCATGCTGCACCTCAGAATATCCAGATCCCATCAAGCTACACGCTGGAAAGACTTGAACCTCAGGAGTGATATACATAGGACATGCTGGAGGGACACATTCATAACTCAGAGGCTCCCTTCACTCTGGAATATTATCCCAGTAGAGGTTAGGCAGAGTCACTCAGTGACTGTCTTCAAGAGGAATATTAATGACTGGATGGGACATTGTAGGTTTACCCTGGGTATCACTTATGTGTCACTGTTAGACAGAGGCACAGTATACTAACCTTGTAAAAGGGCATAGCAAGATAGATTTACAATGCATGGTGAAAGCCACACACATTCTGGCTAGGTTTATAAATGCCCTAGGGCAGATAGCCTAGTATGAACCTATGAACCTATGTATCTTGTTCACCATTGGCCCTATGTGCTGTTAATCACCAATGCAATCTCAATACTATGGTAGCATGTGCAAAGGTCAGTTATCAGTCACCTCTATGGTACAGTTGTGGAATATGTGAGTCATGTAGTAATGTCACAGCTGCCACATGTACACAGTCAACCCTATCCCCTACCCATGGATGTACAACACATGTATGAGATGGAAACACATAGCCAAACTGTGGACTAAGCACTCTGAACCCAGTACTGGCATAACCTGTCAGGTGGCATGAAATACTACAGTGACTGCAATACCAGTCTGATGTAGACCTACACTGACAGCAATACAAGCACGGGAACACACCAGGCCATTCATGGAGCCTAAGAATGGCATCCTGCCTGAGTGGCAGACACCTCTGCAGCTGGCACACAGGCATACGTTAGGCCTGAACACAGCATGCATAACACATAGCACACAAATCATGTGTGCCAAACAAGCACAGTCTGTACAGCTATACAACACTACTGCTGCAGTTGTGTTAGGTACTTTTATTGTCCGGTACAGTGAGGTCATGCTCACCAGGCTGGACAAGGTGAAGGCCACAGTGATATGCTCATGGGGCACTATGGTCCACCACATAGCACAAGCATACAGGTCAGTCAGATGCATGGACACATATGACTCAGTCATTGTCCATGCCACTACAGCTGATGTGTGATGTCCCTCACTGGAATACATGATAGGGAACATGGAAGGGCTCACTGAGCAAGTGGCACAGGCTGGTAGAACCCTGACCTTGGTTGGCATCATACCCTCACCAGGAATGCTGACATATTACTGAATGCTAATGAATTACTGTAGCTACAACACCCTAGCTGAAAGGTTCTTAGCATGCGGTCACTGCATTGCTATGGAACAACTTCTTACCACTCCCACAACAGGTGAAAACATGCAGCACCTCTTCATCAACAACATGTAGACTATATGCCCCAGACCAGGTGTGTATCCCTCACTACTAGGTTGATAGCATCTACATCTCACACTGTATATACACAGCCCACATGCAGCACCTGCACAGAAGACCACAGTCATAATGTTACCCAGTGCAAATACCATGTATTCACATGTGGCAGGCATCACACATGGTAACTATTGAGGGTCACAAGTACATATGTGTATTTGGCACACACATACATCATGTGTGCATTGCCATAACTGGTTTAATCGATGTCATGCATTATTGTGAGAAACAACCTGCACACATGGGCATTCTGTGTGAGCAAAACACACGTGACATGTCTGGAATCAAAAGCCATAAATAATTGTGATATTGTTTAGAAAGGGGTATGTGCATCCTGTAGTGTGTTTTCCCAGTTGCCAAAAGGGATGCTCCTTTCATATATACTAACCCCCCTTCACACACACTTGCTGGATTCAAACCCCTACCTAACTATGTTATAACACTAGAGACAGATGCATTAGCAGAGCGCGCTATTCGGATTAGTGGGAGATTTCTTTTCTCCTAATATACTTATAGGGTGCTGACATCATCGGTGTTTAGAAAGTCGAATGTGCATCCTGTGGTGTGTTTTCACAGGTGCCAAAAGGGATGTTCTTTTCATACACACTTACACACACACAAACCCCCCCTTCACACACACTTGCCAGATTCAAACCCCTACCTAACTATGTTATGACACTAGAGACGGATGCATTAGCAGAGCGCGCTATTCGCATTACTGGAAGATTTCTTTTCTCCTGTATCTGTGGACGATGTTTGCATATGGGGGATATCCACTATATCATGTATGTCTCTGTAGTCATTTAAGTGTGAGCACTGGTCAGATTGCTATAATGTTGTTAGTTACTGGAATAACACGTACATATACCAGATATATGTGGCAAAATGCTAAACTGATATTTGGACTAAGTGTGTGAGCATGCCCAGTTCAGCCTTCCCATGGCATGTTGTGTGAAAGATGTCTCATTTATCAAAGTGTGTGAGCATGCCCAGTGTGAGCTTTCCATATGTTGAACTCTGCAGCCCATCACATTTGTGGATGAGTGTGAACTTCAACAAATATCTCCTGTTTATGGTTGTGTGTTCTGTGTCATGTTGTGTAGTTACTGTCCAAATGCTTTTTGTGTGAACACAACAGGGATTATACTGTGCCTGCAGGTTTTGCATGAGATACTTTGCATACAGTTGTCAACATCTGTTCATGCTGACCTAACACTGTAGTACTGTATAGTGTAGTGGTTCAGTACTTTCACTGTGGTGGACAGTATCCTGGGCTTTAGTCCTATCACTGCTTTACATTTCCATAGTGAGCACAACAGCCTGGCTAGGGTCCAGTTGTGCACATCTGCACAAAGGCGGTGTCTCTACGGACCCTGGTAATTACCGCCCCATAAGCTTAACAAGTCTAGTCTGCAAAGCTATGGAGAGGATCATAATGGAGCTCATAAACAAAGATATAGGGGACATGCAGACATTGGACCCATCCCAGTTTGGCTTTGTCAAGGGCAGATCATGCCTTTTGAACTTGGTCAACTTCTTCAAAACAGTCACTAAGGCCATTGATGAGGGAAAGGCAGTCCATACAGCCTACCTTGACCTTGCAAAGGCTTTCGACACAATACCCCACTTGAGTATTGTAGAAAAACTTACCAACTTAAATGTAAACCCATATGTCACAAGATGGGTTGCAAACTGGCTTAAGGACAGGACCCACAGGGTTAGAGTTGCTGGCGCTATGTCAGACTCCAAGCCGGTCACAAGTGGTGTCCCACAGGGCTCGGTCCTTGGCCCCCTATTGTTCGGCATCTACTTCTCAGAAGTACAGGCCAACATGGGAGGACTTTGGCTGACAAAGTTTGCAGATGACTGCAAACTGGGTGCCATAGTGGAAAGTGCATCAGACACGGATATCCTTCAGAAGGGACTCACGGAAACTGATAGCTGGTGCCAGAGCCATGGCCTGAAGTTAAATGCCAAAAATGTATAGTCATACCCTTCGGGAAAAGCAAGGTAACCCCAAACTACCATATAGGTGGCAATCCTCTAAGCACAGAAGAGGTTATCAGGGACCTGGGGACCCAGGTTGACAGTGGCCTTTCTTTTGACACTCACATTGCTAAAGTGGTTAGAAAGACCTTCTACATTGCCCACCTGATCATGAAGGGATTCACATCCAGATCTAGTGAGGTCATTATTCCCCTGTACTCTTCACTTATCAGACCAATGATTGAGTACAATGCCCCATTCGGGATGTATCTCACCCGACATCTGCAGCAATTGGAGAGACCCCAAAAGTCCCTCACCAAAAGGATAAAGGGACTCCAACATCTGTCATATGCTGCCAGATTGAAGAAACTCCAGCTCTATTCAGTCGCATACCATCTGCTCAGAAGTGACATGTGCCTGACATACAAGGCCATGTCCAAAGAGGAATTAATGGACATGCTCCACCTCAAAAACTCCAAATCCACCAGAACCACTAGGGCAAGTGACTTAAACCTTAGCAGGGATATAAATAGGACATGCTGGAGAGATAGATTTATCACTCAGAGACTCCCTATGCTGTGGAATAGAATCCCGGTCCATGTGAGGCAGAGCACCTCGCTGGCTCTGTTCAAGAGGAATCTTGACCTGTGGATGGGAGATCGTAGGTTTACACCGGGAATCATCTCTGTGTCACTGCTGGACAGAGGCACAACAAACCAATGGGCACAGTATTGTTTCCATATAAGGGGTGGCGTGAGCCACAAAACTCTGGGCTAGGCTTATAAATGCCTTAGGGCAGATAGCCTAGTATAAACCTATGAACCTATGAACCTATCTGACCATGTTGCATTATGTTCAGATATTAACTACTTAAAACAGTCTCATCCAACATCAGTAGTGTATTCCACAACATAGGCGTACATTGGCAAACACTACTGATGTGCCCTAGGCCATTTCTAATGCTAGTCAGAGAGTGTGTTTGTCCTTCGACACATTGTAAGTGTAGTTTGCCATGACATATGTCATGTTTAGTATACTGTGCCTCTGTCTACCCGTGACATAACAGTGATACCTAGGGTAAACCTACCATCTCCCATCCACTCATTAAGATTCCTGTTGAGGAGAATCAACGAGTGACTCTATGGATAACCTGTACTGGTAGTTTACTCATACGTGGGGGTGGCTTCTGTGTTATGGATAATGCAGTACAGCTTGTCCTATGTATGTCAGTGCTGGGGTTCAGGTCCCTCATGTGCATAGCTCACTGCCATTCAGATTGTACAAGGTGCAGCATGTTCATTGATTCCAGCTTGGACATGGCTTTCTACATCAGGCACAGCTTGCGTCTGGGTGGCCAGCATGGCAGTGTGTGGAGTTGCACTCTGTTTAATCAGGCAACACATTACATCTGTTCAAGCTCTTTGATACTCCTGGTGAGGTACTGTTGTGGACTTTACAGTTGATGGAGGTGTCTGCTGACGTACACCCCACAGGGGCTGTTGTAGTCAATTGTAACGCTGATGAAGGATAACTGCAGAACCACAATGACCTCCCTTATCTAGATGTCATAACCTTCATGATTAGGTTGGTATATGGATTGTTTCTGTTAACACTACAGCCACATGTTTGTCCAATGCAGGATATCTATCACCTTGTGTACCCAGGTCTGTCATTACATGTTAAGTATGTAATGGGTTAACACCTATGTGGTAATTGGTGGTCACTTACTGTATATCCACAGAGGTTGACTATACAGTTTTCTCCATTTAACATGCTGACATGGCTATGGCACCAGTTGTCTGTTTCTATGTGGCCCTTTTGTGGGATGCTTGTGTCAGCTGGAGTGTCAGATATGTTGGGTGGTTTGTAGTCCTCTGCAAATATGTTCAGGCACAGTCCTTACATGTTGGCCTGTACCTATGGGGCATATATACCAGACGGGGAAGGTCCCAGGACCAAGCTTTGTGGGATACCTGTTATATGTGGTTTGTAGTCTGACATGGCTGCAGCATGTCTGACCATGTCAGTTCTGTCGTTGGTCTGGTTTGCAACCCCTCTAGTGACATAGGGGTGTATATATAAGCTGGTGAGCATATCTATATTGAACACGTAGGGTATTGTATGGAAGGCTTTGCAAGGTCCAGCTACACTGTGTGGACCACATTGCCCTCATCAGTGACCTCAATTACTGTTTCAACTGAGTCACACATGTTTAGGGGCAGGGTCTGCACTTAATAAACCCACACTGGGTAGGGCCGGGTGTCAATAGATCCCCAATATCTTTATGTCTGCGGTACATGCTGATCCTTTCCATAGCTGCGCAGACCAAGCTTCTCAGGATTCTATGGTGGTTGTTTTTAGTATCCATTCAGGCGACACCTTTCTTGAGAACGACCACTGTTGTTGTACACTGCTCTTTGGGTACATATCCTGTGGTAAGGCTGACATAATGTCAGGGAGGCAGCAGTCTGCTGGGAAAGATATTTTGCATTATGGGGGCTTGCACTGCACCTGTCAGGATGTATGTTGGCAATACGTGTGTGTTTGGTATGTTGTTTGTAATATTTGTGTGATCCAGAGCATATCTGGGAATTCACAACACGCTTCCTACCATCAGTTGCAGCAGCCTTGGGGTTATCCTTAGTGTCCTGTACAATTTGTATCATAATAGGTTCATAGGTTCATACTAGGCTATCCACCCTAGGGCATTTGTAAGCCTAGCCACAGTGTGTGTGGCTTTTGCCACCCCTTGCTATGTGAATATTATGGCCATTTATGATTTACTTAGCTGTGCCTCTGTCTGGACATGACACAGTAAAGACCCCCACTGTACATCTACAATTATCCATCCATTTTGCAAACTTCCTGTTGAAGAGTGTCAGTGAGGGGCTCTGCCTAACATGTAGTGGTATTCTGTTCCAGGGTGTGGAGAGACTCAGGGTTATGTATCTGTCCCTCCAGCACCTCCTATTTGATTATGTGTTGAGGCTGACATCTCTGACTCACACAGCTCCGATTTGAGTTTTCTGGGGTTGAGCATGTCCATTACTTCTGTGTTGGACATGGACTTGTACAACAGACATACAATGCCTCTGTGTAGGCAGTATGTGACTGCATTCACCTGTGGTGTCTACAGCCAGGCAGCATATGACATATATTTGAGACCCTTTCTGACTCTTGGTGAGGTACCTTTGAGGTCTTTCTAACTGCTGCAGGTGCCAGGTAATGTACATCCCAAATGAGGCATTGTACTACAATATGGTCTGATAAGGGAACAGTATAGGGGCACAATGACCTTTGTTGACGTAGATGTGAATCCTTTCATGATACAGTGTCCAATATAGACAGCCTTCCTAGCCAAATTGGCGATGTGACTGTCACATAACAGGTTACTGTCCACTTGTGTCACTAGGTCCCTGATTACTCCTTCCATACATAATGGTTTACCACCTATGTGGTAATTTGTGTGTACCTTGTTTTGTATTTGGTGGTACATTCATACTGTCCACTGTCTTCAGGACAGTGGGGTGGGGTTCCTGTGTGTGAGAGTGTGGTCTGTAGCATGCTACAGACTGTACAGCAGTCTTGCCTATGGTTAGTTGCACATGGGTGGACTGCAATGACATAAGCATTGTCAGTTAACTGGACGTATAGGTGTCTGTGCTGAATATGGATACTCACCCTCCTTTTATGTTTTGTTCCAGGTTTTGTGGCTATAACACATGATATGTGGTATTACCTGGTAGTGCTGGTGTGCTGTCATGAGGCTTGCAGCAGGTTTCTATCACTGGACAGACTTCAATGTTCTCCATACTGGGGAGGGCCTCAGGAGCATGCATATTGAGGTTTACACATCTGGCATTGATCAGCATTACCCTTCTGTTTCTTTCCAGTTTTGTTTTCTATGGTGGTGGGTTAGTCTTTTTGGCCTTGCCTATGAAAGGATCTCTGTAGGTTGCAAAAGCCTTAGGCAATATCCAGACGCTCATGGGTAACAGGTGCAAGCCATCCCTGGAACAGCAGCATGTCTCACTATGGAGTCACCTATTACAACTGTATCAGGCATGTTGTTTCTCCTTCTGTCCTGTGACTGTTTGGCACACCAGCTTTGTGTACTATGTGTTACATGTGCTATGTCTGGAGGTTGATTTATTGGGTGCCTGCTTTGGAGGCTTGTGTTGGTGTTGTGTGTTTGTAATTAGGGCCTCTGGGAATGTTTTTGTGTTTATGTGTTTGGTTTACAGTTGTTGTAGGTCTATGTGGGACTGGGTTTGTGGTGTATGTGGTTACCTTGTCCTCCTGACAAGTTTTGACAGTACTGATTTGGGGGTGCTCAGGCTCCGGTTTGGCTACCTGGTTGCGTCTATCACATATATTTGTATTTATTGGGGTGAGTTGTTGTTGTGTGTGTACTTGGGACAGGTGTCACATTGCCACTGGATTCACAGATTCTACTTGTTTTGCCTGGCCTTAGTGGATTGTATGTGTGGACACATTTTATTGCCATACTAGTGATCACTGATTACTTCACTTTTTATGTTTGATCTATCATGTGGTAGCTTCCTCATTCTCTTCAATAGTTTAGTAATTGCTGGAGTCCAGCATGCCAGATGCCTGGGTGTATGGCATTGTGTCTTGTTATTTGTGATTGCAGACTCCAAGCACTCTTGGCTGTGTTCATGGTATGCCTGTATAACATGTTCTGCAGTGTGTCCCATATTCTGGACTTGCACAGGGCCTTTCATGGATTCCACATTGGTTTGTAGGGGTGCAAGCTATGCTTTATACATGTGTTTCACTGTGGTATTCTGGCCAGGGACTGGGGTCGGGATGTGTAACTACAGTGTGATTACTCTATGGTCTGGTCTTACCAGTGAGGGATACACTTCTCATCTTGACATCCAGTACACATATTTCTTATTATCACATCCAGTATGCTTACCCCTCTTGTGGAAATGTTACATTTTGCATGTCCATTTTGTTTGATGGATTCTGGGAAATTGTCTACAAATGTGTCGGTGCTAGTATAATACAAAGAGTATAGTGACAAACGTCTCAAAAGCTGACTTCACACTTCTTCAGACTGAGATGGTATCCTTTAAGCCCACTGGGCCAGTGGAAACCACAACACACAATGGTGACTCCTTCACAGACGCTTTCTACGGACATCTCCAAGAAAGCATGGACCATGCAATCACAAATAAAACCAAGACCCTCTCCACCAAGGGAAAGTGGCCTGTCTGGTGGACACCAGCCATAAACAAACTGTATAACAAATGAAGGATACTAATGCAAGACAGAGCTACATCTCCTAAAGGGAAGGCAGCTGTGATCAGCACTAGTAAAAGCTACATTCTCTCATAAAGACATCCAAGGTCAACTTTGAGACAAAATCACCAAAGACAATAAAGATAACCACAATGCCTTCTTCAGTTATGTCAGAAACCTGGGTGGGAACCCTCAGATATGCTCAGAGTTGGTACACAACAACATAAATTTCAGTGACCTGACAGATAATGGCAACATTCTGGCAGACAGGTTCAGTGCAATTTTCCCCCTCCCTCACCCCCAAAAGAAGATAGTTATCACAGCTGAATGTAACCTCACTGTCATCTCAGATGTCCATGTGAGAGCCGCACTCAGCAAAGAGAAGAACACAGCATCAATGGGACCTGATGGTATCCCCAGTTGCGTGCTATGTGAACTCCAGAAGGAGCTAAACCCGTATATACAAATGCTATTTAACCTTAGCCTTGCTACAGGATATGTACCTGAACACTGGCGTGCAGCACAAAGAAGATGCCTCCACAGACCCTGGGAACTACCACCACACAAGCTTAACCAGCCTTGTCTGCAAAGCTATGGAAAGTGTCATTATGGAGCTCTTAAACAGAGACATTGGTGACCTACAGACCCTTGATCCCACCCAGTTCAGCTTTGTACAGGGCAGATCCTGCCTTTTGCACCTAGTTGACTATTTTGAAACTGTCAGTAGGGCCATTGATGAGGGCTAAGTGGTCCACACAGCCTACCTGCACTTGGCTAAGGCCTTTGACACAATACCCCACTCAGGCATCATAGACAAGCTCAACAGCTGAAATATAAAACCATATGTCACAGGATAGGTTGCAAAATGGCTAAGAAACAGAACCCATAAAGTCGACATTGCAGGTGCCTTGTCAGATTCAAAGCCAGTCACAAGTGGTGTCCCACAAGGATCTGTCCTGGGACCCCTCTTATTTGGCATTTACTTTTCAGATGTGAAAGCAAACATAGGAGGGTTGTGGCTGACAAAGTTTGCAGATGACTGCAACCTAGGCACCATAGTGAATACATCAGCCGGCACACACATCCTACAGAATGCCCTCACAAAAACAGATAGCTGGTGCCGGAATCATGGCCTGAAACTGAATGCAACTGATGTGTAGTCATCCCCTTTGGGAGGAACAAAGTACCCACAAATCAATACATAGACAGCAACCCACTGAGCACAGAAAACAAATCAGACACCTGGGGACCCATGTAGATAGTGACCTCTCATTTGACACCCATGTTGCCAAAGTGGTTAGAAAGACTTTCTATCTTGCCCACCTTATCATGAAGGGTTTTCCATCCAGATCAAAGGAGGTCATTGTACCCCTATACTTCTCCTTATCAGGCCCATGATTGAATACAAAGCCCCATTTGGTATGTACCTCACCCAGCACTTGCAACAGCTGGAGAGACCCCAAAAGTACCTTACCAAGAGGATCAAGGGTCTACAACACATGTCATATGCTTCCAGACTAAAGGAAATCCAGCTTTATTCAGTAGCATACTGCCTACTTACAGGTGACCTATGCCTGACATACAAGACCATGTCCAATCAGGATTTGGTGGACATGCTCCACTGCAAGCAATCCAAATCCACCAGAACCATGAGAGCTAAAGATTTGAACCTCAGCACATACATGTATAGGACATGCTGGAGGGACAGAGTTATAACTCAGAGGCTTCTCACACTCTAGCAAAGAATCCCAGTTCATGTTAGACAGAGTCCCTCACTGACTCTCTTCAAGAGAAATCTGGACAAGTGGATGTGAGATCGTAGGTTTACCCCAGGGTCCTCCTGTGTCACTACTAGACAGAGGCACAGTCAAGTTATTCGATTAAGTAAGGGGTCATAATGTGTCACTACTAAGTCAGAGGCACAATATTCGAATCTATTCTGTACACTTATTACCACTATAAGGGGTGGCAATAGCCACATCACTATGGCTAGGCTTATAAATGCACTAGGGCAGATAGCCTAGTAGTAAACTATGAAACTATGAAACTATGGTGTATGTGTAGGTATTTTCAGTCAAGCAATATAATGTGGTTTGGGGGGCTTGATATCTTCCTGTATTCCAACATAGGCCTGGTGCAGTTCCTGCTATTAGGACAGTGGTCTGCAGCAAGCTATATAGTAGTAGGCAGTTTTAGCCATTGGTATTTGACCATGGCTAATCCATGCTGCTTCTTGTTGTGGTACCAACATGGGGGTGTGGTTATCCATGACATTTATTGCTAGTCACCCTCGTTTTGTAGCTTGTTCCATGTTTTTGCAGCTGTACATCACTGTTTGAGGTGTGACCTGGTAGTGTTAGGGTGCTGATGTGGGCTTTGACCCAGTTTTCTATTACAGCACTGATATCTACATTCTCTATACTGTGTGCATTTACACTGCACATCTTGCTGTTTATACTTCTGGCATTGGGTAGCATTACATCTAGGTTCCTATCCCTTGTGGTACCTATGAAGGTGGGTTTGTGTTTTTGTGGTTTATGATTGGTGAGGGTGGATGTTAGTCAGGGTCCTCAGGTGTGCATATGGTACATGGTGTTACATTACTTAACAAATGGCATTCATGCCTCAGGTGGTGCTGCATGGCTGCCTCTGTCGGATGCACATACTACACTCCCTGTACATGTTTGGAAGCAGGTTGTGTCATGTTAGGCGTCCCTGTTACTATAGGAGTGAGTCGGAGGGGGTATCAGTCCCAGTGTTCCTACTGAGCCAGTGTATGTGCTATGTGTTGCCTCTTTGCCAAGGCCAAGGCATACTGGGCACGCCTCCTTCTGCCTACTGGGGCAAGGTCAGGTTGTTCCTCCTCCGAGTCACCCTCTGCCTGTGGTGGCCTTGACAATGGTGGGGGTATGTTTGGCCCAGCCCTATGCTGGTCCTGCTGCAGCTGTTTCCGCAGGATCATATTATGTAGCATAGCACATATTATGATCATTTGGGTACATGTAGTTGGTGTGTACTGCAAGGCTCCACCAGATGTGTCCAGACACCGGAACCGTGACTTGAGCAGCTCAAACACACGCTCTATGACATTACGTGTTTGTGCGTGTGCCTCATTATGGCGTTCCTGTTCAGGTGTGTGTGCATTTCTGATGGGTGTCATCAGCCACGGCTCAAGTGCATAATCTGCATCCCCCACTAGGTGTCCGTGTGGGAAGTCCCCACTGGCAAATGATTGGTACAGCTGCGTCAGATGCCAGATGTGGGAATCGTGGTAGTTCCCAGGGCAGCCAGCACACACATTCATTATTATGCCCTGGGCATCACACACGACCTGGCAGTTGATGGAGGGGAATCCCTTGCGGTTAATATAGGCTCTACCCCGCTCACCGGCTGGTGCTTTGATGCGTATGTGCGTGCAGTCTATTGCACCCAGTACCTCAGGGTATCCCGCTATTTGCTGGAAGAGACGCATATTGCTGGCCAATACCTCACGGGCATTGGAGAAATATACATGATCACCGACATGTGCTGACATTGCATCCAGGAACTGGTGCAGTACCCTGGAGGCTGATGCCTGTGATATCCCCATCATATCACCAGTTGGTCTCTGGAAGGTACCTGTTGCTAGTATTCTTAGGCCAACACATACCTTGGTTTCCACTGGGATGGGTTCCCCTCTGTTGGTTCTGTGTGTGAGACGTGGCCTGCACAGCTCAACAATTTGCTGCAGAAGGTCTCTGTCCACTCTGTAGCGCTCTACTATCTCCAGCTCATGTAACCCATGGTAGGTGACCCTGGGCCTGTATACTCTTCTCCTTCTCCTCACTCTGGGTTGTCTGTCAGCATCTGCATTGTCACCACCCTCAGCAATTTGCCTATGCCTGATTATAACAGCTATGGCAGCCCCTAGCATTTCTGCTCTGAGTTCAGCTTTTTTCACTTTTCAATTCTGATAGCTTACTCCTTTCTTGCAGTATCTCTTACACCCTGCACTGCTGTTTGCAGTGTTTTAAGTGCTGGGTTGGGCTTCTAGTCTGCCTGTGTAATTGCCTGCTTCCAATTGTTATCACCAATTAACTCCAGCAGTATCCTCTGGCAGCTTCCTTGTATTCTGGTTGTTTCCTTTTTCCTCTCTGTTTCCTCAGGGGGAGCAATGTGCACACCAGCTTAAGCACACTCACAGTTGCTTAAACGCACGCACACATCCTTACACGGTGTGGACTTGGCTGATTCATGGTAAAACGCGTGCACATTGCCTTACACACGTGCACGCCCACGCAAACCATTGTAAACGGTTTGCAACACGCTCCCACATGTTGAACCTGCCTTACACGCGCACGCATGCACGTATATCAAGAAAGTTTGAGTGTAGGGATAGTGTGCACCCTCTATTTCTTGACTTTCCTAGTGTTCTGTTGGGACACACCTCTCTCCCTGATGTCTGTCTGTCATCTGTCACGTTAAACTGCCCTCCAATGTGATACATTTATTTATATCATTCCCCCCGTGATGTCACCTACCTCTTACTCTATTCCTCCCCCTTCTGTAACTCTTACACTACTCGGAAAGTGCTCATTACCTATGTGGCAGTGTGATTCAGTATTGTAACCCTCATTTACATAGGATTGCCTAGTAATGCTTAGTTACATCTCTTACACTGAGCTTCCCCCCCTTGGCAACCACTACACGGTTGCCATATTGTTTTTGGTCTGCTAGTCCCTGCATTGTCATTCCATGTAATACATAACACCCACAATTGTGGGCTTATAAGCTTCGGTTTTCACTTTTAGGCAGCGCACCCGTTTGCTGGTGCGCTGCAGTTAAACATCAAAATCCCCGAAAAAAAAAAAGTTATTTTAAATAATTTTGCATCAATTTTTAATGCCAATGGCCACATATTTGGCCATTGGCATGCTAGATGACACATATGCACCCTTTATTTGGAGCTGACATAGCTCCGTTGTCAATTTTGCAGAAATGTACTCAGTTGTCAGCTGAGTACATTTCTGCAGCTAAAACATCCGTTACACGGACTGCTTTGGGCTTCCTGGATCGCTCAAATACCTCATTTGCATATCTTTGAGCTGCAAATGAGGTATTGAGCATTTCCACGCCCAGTCCGTGTAAGAGACATTTTAGCTGTCTCTTACACAGAGGTTTGGGCTGTTCCTGGATCGGGAGGCATACACGGAGGCTTACACTACTCTTAAACTCTGTAAGCCTTTGTGAATCCGGCCCAAAATCTTTGCACCTGGGAGAGGAATAGTAAATGTTTAATTTGGATGGCTGTCTATTTTCAATGAGAAGTGAAGAATGCTCCTAATATAATGTAATAGTGTAATAAATAAAGAATGAAAGAAACAAGAAAGAAAAACATTTTGTCAGTAGCAAATACACAGTATAAGCAGTTAGGTGCTTGACAAACCACATGTATTATATACAAATTAGGCTAATTTGGGCTGAAAACATAAATTTGAGCTATAAATAAATGTGGAGAAAAGTAAAATCAAAATGGCAGTTTGACTGTGATTGCTGGTGCACTACACGCCACAGCAATAGTCAACAGGAGCAGGTTATGAAGGTTACATAAATGAGACGGCAGTCAGATTAAAAATATGGAAGACAGCAATATAAAACAAAATCTAGTTAGTGGCAGATAATAGCTGGGGATACTGCAGGAGGTGATGTAGGAGTAAATTATGTACTAAGTGGTGAGACAAGAGATTAGATAAAGGGATGTACAACATTAAAGTCTGAAGAAGGTTAAGCAGTAGTGTTGGTGAGTGAAACTGGCAGGGGCTAGACCAAGCAACACTATAAATACAAGGGCAATGTGAATTTGATTAAAATTAGAACCTATAGGGACAGTTACAGGACTGAGGAAAACTACAAATAGAAGTCACATGAAAAATAAGAGTTGGAAGGGGCAGATAGATGTGGTATGTGGGAAACTGAAGAGGGTAAGAGTGCTAGTGACACATAGGTTGATAGGAGAATAAAGATGCCTTTAGAAGTTATATAAAGCAGGGTAGTAAGGGCTAGTAGTGACGTGGGTGAAGGGGGTGGGTGGAATGGGCCAAGGTGAGCCCTCCTACCTTATCAGTAAGTTGGCTAAATGATTTTCAGCTAACCATATCCTGATGAAAGTTATTCAGTGGCATATATTTCCACAAGTCACATCCATGTAGCTAGCGAAATAAAACTAAGTGGATTTAAAACTGGGGGAATGTGTGTAGAACTGGCATAGACTGCTTTTCATTACTAGTAACTGATAATTCACGCTATGGCAATGAATACTGCCTGCAGTTGTATATAACAATATGTGTGAAAGAAGCCACAAATCACTTCCATACTTCCTTGCTGCAAGAGGAACTGGTACAAAGCAAAACTTCCACTAAAGTTTTGCCAGAGATACTTCTGCAGACAGTGAAAAGCAAATTAATTTGTTCAGTTAGGGAAAAGTTGATTGTCATCGCCTTGAAGATGGTATCATTCTGGTTGTGCATTGCTCTTCTTCTTGGGAAGTACCAAGACTCACAGATAAAAAAAGATATAATATATTAATTATAAATTATTACCTGTATTTTAACTATGCGAGGACTGCTTGAACAATCAAATTATTTATACACTGTTCTTGGTAATAAATAAAAGGTAGAACATGAATATGTATACTTCATACAAATGATGAAATCATTAGATTGATGAATCACATCATACACATCTGGTCATCTGACTTCTGATTCCCAACTGACCCCCGTTTACTAGCAAATGAACCAGAATCTAGCAGATATGTGTCAATAATGCACACACATAGAGCTTTGCTAAGATGTGCTATAGCATCTGGAAAATAAAAAAAAAAACATTTCAAGAACGTCTACTCTTCCAGGGTAGCAATTAGTTCACCCCTAATGACAATGTAGTAGGATTCCTAGCCCTGGTTTTCACAGACATTTTGTCTCTGGCTGCAATCAGACTATTTTTCAAAGTTAACTAAACTGAGATTAATCTCCACTACCACTATACATTTATATATATGTATATGTATATATATATATATATATATATATATATATATATATATATATATATATATGTGTGTGTGTGTGTGTGTGTGTGTGTGTGTGTGTGTGTATATATATATATATATATATATATATATATATATACACACACATACATTTCATCAAGTACAATACACTGTGATATAGATGTATATTTCTTTTTTGTCAAGCAGGACTCACTGTTAAGTTTTTAACACAAGCAACTTTACAAATACATTTTTAACACACACATCTGTACAAATCCGTTTGATATTCAAATGACATATAATTCTTTACAAAACTTCAGATAGTTATGCTGGCATATGTTACACATGCACTGCCCTACTCTCTCTGGCATAGCTGGCACTACCTCACATCATCACAGCTCACATTAGTCTTGTATGTTGCATTCATATGTTTCACAGATGGTGGTTCCAGCACATAGGGGCAACAAAAGGTTGATGTTAGCAGGGCTGCTGTAACTGACAGAGGCTGTAACATACGATTGTCATGGTCTAATGGAACTGTGTCACTACCTGTGACAGTCTAGGGGGCAGGCAGTAAACATATCCATGGGTTCAGAGGCCCCTTTGGAGCCTTCTGCTGAGGACATGGCCCCACTGGAGCCAGATATCACAACTGCTGGTGAAAGTCCCATGGGCTCCTCCTGTGTCCCTACCAGTGCAACCAATATACACACTACCTTTGACATGGGCATAGTCATGAGACATGAGAAACACACGGGAGTATGAAACCACCATGATGGTCATTCTGTCCCTGATATTCATGCAGCACTCCAAATCACCAAGACATATGCAGGTTAGTGAACCAGGCACAAACAGCTACTAACACAGCACTGTTAAGCTGGTACATATGCTCCATGACATGTGGGATGACATGTGCCAACTGTATAGTGAACTGGAATGTTGGCACAATAAAATGACATTGTTACTCAGGTCAGTGGTGATGAATGTTGTGCTATTGGTGCATCCACATGACACATTGCAACTGCCCTCCAATCAGAGTGGAATCTATAGCTGTGGGACAGCAGGACATGAGGTGGATAGGCATGGGGTGTCTGATGACAGAGGATTCAGTAGACATGTCATCAGTCCTGCATACTGGAACATGGCTGGTGGCTTGGCCATGGTCATAGATGCTCTTTGGGCTGTCTCCACAGTTTGCCAACTCAGGGTGGCTCCACTAGTTGTCATAGTACAACCCTGTCTCTGTTATGGGCCGATGCAGCCCAAACATCACTAGCCAGCACAAGGAACACCTCCAACAATCATATGTTGTCATCTCAACCCCATCATGACAAGATCTCATTCCCAACATGCAACAAAATTTCAGTGTATGAGGCAACCGCAGTCACCCCCTATTGCCCTACCCCATATGGTACTGTTACAGTCTGCTGACAATTTATCTCCCCATCTTTGCAGGTGATGACTGTTCCCTGCCTGCCCTCTATCTTGTGTGAGTTTGTTGATGCTGGATGCACTTTATGGTCAGAATGTTGTATTATTCATCATACTCTTCTGAGTTGTCTGTGTCATGATCGATAGTCATGGGCTAGATGCCACCACTTTCCCAGTGCTGCAATGTATAATTCCTGATTCTGCCTTGGCTGTGGCTCTGCTTTTCCATTATCTGCCCCTATATCTTTTCCCTGTTCCTTTATCCTGTCCTGGTGTGGCATTGTAGGCCTGTACCACCTGTTTATGCATGACCACTTTGTGTAGCATTGCACACTAGACATATTTCACTTCATATTTATGTGCTATATGTTAATTCTCCACCAATATGTCTAATCAGTAGAATATATACTTCAGAAGTTCAAATATTCTTCCCACTTTATTTCTTGTTTTGGCATAGGCTGTGTTATATGATATTTCTGACATTGTCTGTAGGTTGCAAATGGAGAATATCATCTAAGGCTCAAGTGCCTATCTGGCATTGCCTGCAATACACAGGGCATACCATTATATGTAGCATTTTACCTATATGTATAGGTTATTCTTCTCACTGTGTGAGTCCACCTACCAACTATATGCCCTGTTGGAAGTCCTCTTGCAGGAACTGTTGGTTGAATATGTGCATCCTAAGAACTGCCCAGGTGTTGCTTAGATGCACTGTATATAATTCCCTAGGCATTACATACCATCTGGCAGCTCAGGCAATGGTAGCCCTTTCTATTTATGTGTTTCTGAATAGCAACAAGGGTATAATCAATGGTACCCAGGATCTCAAGGAAGCTTGCGATCGCATGGGTTCCCCACGTGGTCTTGGTTATCTCCTCTGGTTTCCTTTGGAACCAGATAAGCTCCCCCCACATGTTGTAGCATGATGTTGAGGAATTGCTTAAGTACTCATGAGGCAGAGGCATGTGATATACCTACTAACTCCTGCATACATCACTGGAAGGTCCTTATAGTTAGGATGGCTGACTCTGCATATAGTTTTATGTCCGCAAGAATAGGCATATCATGCATAGCCCTGGATTCCACTTGTGGGTACCAGTTCTTGTAGTGTATTCCTGTGGACTATTAATGGTCTATTAAGACTATTAAGTAATTTGTTTTCTACTGCCCTGTTAGGTGATGATATGGGGGTCACTGCCTCTGTGATCTCCATAGGTGTGAGTGGTAGTGACCCACAACATTGCCAGCACTGGCTCTGACAGCAGCTACTATCGCAAGTGGGTGACAATGGATATACATTGCCTTCATTTTTTATGTCTCTGAATTGCCTGTCTCTGCTGTTCTCCTACATTTGCATATTCAGTGTTGCTCACTTGCATGGAATTTCTTATTACATATCATCATGTGATCACTTGTGCTTGCTACATATCATGCAGTTTGTGCATTACACTTTCACTAGATACTGTCTTTAGGTCTCCCAAGCTCTGTGCATGGCTGTTACCAGTACTGTTTTGTGCTGCAACTTGTGCCAACTGTTTGTTAATTCTAGTCTGTCATTGTGAAAGTTGCACACAGAGCCACACAACAATCTTAGTGATGAATCTCCATGCAGTTTTTTTCAGTGACATAGCAGTGTGTGTCCTGTATCCCCATCACCATTATACTGTCATACAGTAACACTGGAGATTGTATGTATGTGAGTATGTCTACTGTCCCCCCTTACCATCACAAAACCATAGAGCAGCACTGAAGTGTATATGTGTATGTGTGTGTATATGTGTATGTGTGCATGTGTGTGTGAGTGTGCATGTGTGTGTGTGTGTGTATGCGCGTGCATGCATGATGCATGTCTGTGTGTGTGTTGTCCCCTCTCACCATCACACAGCCATAGAACAGCATGGAAGTGTGTGTGTGTGTGTGTGTGTGTGTGTGTGTGTGTGTGTGTGTGTGTGTGTGTGTGTGTGTGTGTGTGTGTGTGTGAGCACTTGCGTGTGTGTGCATGTGTGTGTGTGTGTGTGTGTGTGTGTGTGTATGTGTGTGTGTGTGTGTGTGTGTGTGTGTGTGTATACATGTGTACTGCCCCTCTCACCATTATTTATTTTATTTTATTTATTTATTTAAATTTGTTGACTGGCAGAGTTATTGGCTTTAGTGATCTGCAAGTGATTTTTGTTGCTGGATCTTAGTGGTCTGGTGGTGCGATAGGGTTGGAGTAGATTCTGGAGGGATGGAACATTTAGTGGATGGTTTACTAGTTTGTGGGCGAGTGAGAGTTGATACCACTGAAGGAGGTGAGGGAGTTCAAGCCAGCCCAGTTCAGCAAGTGAGAGACAGTGGTGACTACGGTAGGATGCCCCTGTGGCGAATTTGGCGATTTTGTTGTAGCAGGTCTCTAGCTTGTTTAGATCACATTGCCTTAGGTTGGTATATATTGGAGAGGCATAAAGTAGGGTGGAGATAAGGTGGGAATTTACTATCAAAATCTTTGCTGCTTTGGTGAGAAATTGTTTATTTCTGTATAATGCTCCTAGTTTTTTGTGGACTTTTTTTATGGTCATGGATATGTGAATGTCAAATTTTAATTTATTGTCTATTTCCACTCCTAGCAATTTGGTGTGTTCAGTTGGGTATATAGTGGTGTTGTCTTTTGCTGTGATGTTAAAGTGAGAGTTATTTTGAGTATGTTTGGTGGGTTGGAAGATGAGTAGTTTAGTTTTGTTTGGGTTGAGTATTAAGTGGGCATCGGATAACCATGTTTCAACAGAGGAAAAGGCTTCCTGTGTGACTTTTTGCAGTTTGGGTAGGGACTGGGCTGAGCAGATGATGGTCGAGTCATCTGCGTATTGGCTGAGTGTGCCATGTTTGGTGGCAGAGGCTAGATTATTGGTGTAAACAGAGAAGAGTAGGGGTCCAAGGATGGATCCTTGGGAACCCCTATGGAGACAGGTAGTTGGGGAGATATGTCATTCTGCCATACAATGGATTGTTGGCGGTCAGACAGGTAACTCTGAAACCAGTTGGTGACCGATTGTGAGAAGGATAGGTTATTGAGGACAGAGATAAGTTGTTTGTGTGGGACCATGTCAAATGCTTTAGATAGGTCTAGGAAAGTAGCAGAGGAGAGATGGCCATTGTTTTTATGCTGAAGGATAGTGTTAGTAAAGGAGAGTAAGGCAGTGGTGGTGCTATGGTTTGGTCGGAAACCATGCTGAGTACTGGAAAAGAGGTTGTTAGTAAGGAGGTAGTCTGAGACCTGAGAGTGTATGCATCCCTCTAGTATTTTGGAGAGTGGAGAGAGAATAGCTATGGGGCAGTAATTGGTTAGTTCTGCAGAGGGTCTGCCTTTGTGGAGGGGAATTATATGTGAGACTTTCCACAGTGTGGGAACGTAACTTTCTGACAGAGATCGGTTATTCAAGATGGATACTGGGTAGGCCAGAGCATCAGTTGCGACTTGTAGGTATTCACTTGGGAGGTTGTCTGCTGCTAATTTGGTGGGTTTAAGTTTAGTTAAGAGTTTTTTATGTTGGAGGTAGGTACAGGAGAAAAAGAGAAGGCAGTGGGGAGATTACTAGTTGAAGGTGTGGGTTGGAGGGGAGGGGGGTTGTGTTTAGCTAGTGATAGTATGGTTTGGGTGAAGTGTGTGTTGAATGAGGTAGCAATATTTTCTGAGGAGTGAGGGATGTTAGGAGGAGGGGTACTGACTTTACCTGGGTGGAGGATGGAGTTTATGGAGGACCAGAATTGTTTGGGGCTGTGTTGTGAGGAGTCTAGGGCAGACTGGTAGTATTGGAATTTGTCCTGTTTTATTAGCTTTTTGACTCTAATGTGTAGTTCTAGGAATTTCTGTCTAGCTGAGGGGGTTTTGGTTTTGCGCCAGTGCTCCCAGGCTTTATCCCTGTTTTTCATTTCTGACTTAGTGGTTTTCTGTAGCCATGGGGAGGGTTGTGCTTTGGTTCTGGAAAATCTTATGGGGGCATAGTAATTAAGGATGTTCAGGAAAGTAGTATTAAAAAATTCAACTGCGTCATCTAGACTGAGGTACTTTAGAGCATGCCAGTTACATTCTTTGAGGGATGAGATGAATGTGAGTGGGTTAAAGTTTATTTTTTTACGTATTTGACGATAGATGACAGGTTTAGCTTGGTATAGGTATTTTTTGAGTAGGAATGTTGGGGAGTGATCACTGAGGCTAAATGATAAGCAGCCTGTTATATATGACTGGGGGCTCTTACTGACTAGTATCCAATCCAGGGTAGTGTGCTTGCTGGAGTTTTTATTTATCCTTGTTGGTGACTGGACTAGTTGGGTGAAGCCATGAAGGTGTACATGATGGGTTGGATTGTTGCCAGAACAGGATCGCCAGTCAATATTGAAATCACCTAAGATGATAGTTTCTTGGGGGAGATGGTGGGTAGACCAGCTGAGGAGGTTTTCTAGTGGAGGGATGTTTTGGCCAGGTGGGAAGTAGCATCCAATTATGTTGATGGTTTTGTTTTGGTTAATTTTGAGGTTGGTATGTATTATTTCTTCATTGCCTATTTGTGGAGCTGATGATTTTAAGATCTGGATTAAATATTATAGCTACACCACCTCTTTTTGTTTAGCCGGTCTACTCTTAGTATGCCGTAACCTGTAGGGAGTATTTGCTCACTGGTAATGTGAGGTTTTATCCAGGTTTCTGTCAGGATGACTATATCTGGGGAGTACAAGTCTATGGTGGCATGGAGTTCATGGACTTTGTTGGATATACTTCTAATATTTAGGCTTAGTAGAAGGAAGTCACTTGGCTTTCTATTGGCTGTAATATGGAAAAAGTTGTGATTTCTAGTCTGATTATGAGGATTGGGGTTGGAGATGGTATCACCAGGGTTGGGGTGGATGTCTCCACTTAGGGCTAGTTTTGATATGCATGAGATTATTAGTTTTCTCAGTTTTTGAATATGCCACAGACCGGAAGTACATTAGTTTTGCTTTCTCATAAGGTGGTGGGGAGACGTAATGGCAGATGTACTACGTGGCTGTGCAAACTACTTCCTTTCCATTTATGTGACATTTAATTTCTACTAATAGTTCACAGCCATACAGCAGCATGGGACAGTGTGAGTGTGTGTGTATGTGTGCATGCACGTCTACTGTCTCCTCTCACCATCACATAGTCATAGAGAAATACTGTAATTTATCTCCTGCCTCCCCTATCATTGTAAGACAGCCTAGTGTGCAGTATAGTATAGTGTACTGTGGGAGCATGTTTCCTGTGCCCCTCATTATCATGCACAAATACATAGTTGCTGAACAATGAGTTTACAGTAAGAAAGGCACACAACACTAGCAGACAACTCTATTACAAAACAAAACAAGTCTAAACACTGAAGTAAGTTAACCAAAAAGCTTTTTTTCAGCTATTAGTAAATAAACTATAATGATAAAATGTGAATGGGTTGTCATGTTGTCATGCCGTGCATAAAGAAAATAATAATTTAACCTCCCTGAGTAATTTTCTGACACATTTCATCATGCAAACTACTTTCTTTCCATTTATGTGACATTTCATTTCTACTAATAATAGTTTTTTATTTTCAGTTTGACTAGCTGACACCAATAACAGATGTTCATCTTCACACAAAATATTCACTCGTGGAGACCCAAATGAGGGTATGAGCACAACAAACGAAATTCAAAGGTTGGAAAACTGAAAAACCAAAAAAAGTTGAACCAAACTCACTGGCTTTTGGAGGTTTTTTTGGTTTGGTGCTCTATTTTTTGTTTTTTATACCCTCAACTTCTCGTTTGTTCTCTGAGTCTCCAATATTTATATATATTTTGTGTTCATTTTTTCATTCCATCAGTTGTTGGTAGATGTTCAGCTTCACATAAAATGACATAACACAATTTTATATGAAAAATGTTCCTCCCACTTTTCTTTCCATGTCAGTTACATCTTCTGATATTAATCTGGCCACGTTCTGAAAATAACTCATTAATTTGTGGAGTGCTTTCAAATGTACATAGAACTCCATTTTTCCTCTAGCTGCTGTTCTTTATTTGTCACCAACATCTCAGCTATCTTTATCGTTAGAGATCATCTGTTCGTGACCCTCTGATGACCAGAAA
>NC_056741.1:1342494047-1342496547 GCF_019279795.1 Protopterus annectens | reverse complement strand
CTACCAATGAGTACACTCCTCTGAGGCTTTTGAGCATTCTTCTGTTATGCACCCCTCTGGTATGTACCTAATTGGGCACATCCAACAACTGGAACATCACAGAGGTTCCTCACTAAAAGAATACAGGGTATAATTAACATGTTCTATATCGACCGCCTCAAAGTCCTATCCCTGTATTCTGTCTCCTACAGGCTGTTGAGGGAAGATCTATGCCTAGCATGCAAAAAATTATTAGACCTCATCCTCATGGACCTCCTGCATATCCACAAAACAAGCAGCACCAGAATTATCCATTCTAAAGACTTAAACCTTGCCTGTGATATAAACAGGACCTGCTGGAGAAACAGGGATGTAGCCCTGAGACTATACCTTTTCTTGAATAGGCTACCTATTCCTAAGAAGCAGACTTCCTCCCTAACCCAAGTCAAGTGTAACTTGGACAGTTGGAGGGGGAACAGGAAATTATTCCTGATTTGGCACCTATATCTCTAATGGACAAAAACAGTCTAAATGGTTCATCTCCCAGGGCTCTGCCTGTAAATGTTTCATCTCCCAAGGACCTGCTTACACTTATCAAGGGTACCATACCTTGTCTGAGATTTAGGATGCATGGCTAGGATACAAAAAGGCCCTTGTGGCCATTAGCCTAGTACACACCTATAAATCTTTGAACGTATCATTGGGTTGCACTGTTTATTTTCCAGGCAGATAAGTTCCCTTTGGGGAAAAAACTTCTGTTTAACAACTCATTTCATTATTCATACTTTTCTCTTCAGGAAAATTATTTTAAAGCTAGGAGTTTGTGTTTAATGAGGTTTCATAGGGTCATAGGTTCATAGGTTCATACTAGGCTATCTGCCCGAGGGCATTTACAAGCCTAGCCCATAGTTTTGTGGCTTACGCCACCCCTTTAGTTTGGAGAAACTATGCCCATTATTTTGCTGTGCCTCTGTCGAGCAGTGACACTGAGGTAACCCCTGGGGTGTATCTGCGATCTCCCATCCATTGGTCAAGATTCCTCTTGAACAAGGCCAGTGAGGTGCTCTGCCTCACATATACTGGGATTTTGTTCCACAGCATAGGGAGTCTTTGGGTGATGAATCTATCCCTCCAGCACGTCCTATTAATAACCGTGTCGAGGTTTAAGTCTCCCGCCCTTGTGGCTCTGAGGATCTAGATTTCTTGAGATGAAGCATGTTCATCAAATCTGGGTTTGACATGGCCTTGTATGTCAGGCACAGGTCACCTCTGAGCAAGCGGTAAGCAACTGAATATAGCTGGAGTTGTTTCAGTCGGGCAGCATAAGACAGATTTTTGAGACCCTTTATCCTTTTGGTGAGGAACTTTTGTGGCCTCTCCAGCTGCTGCAAGTGTCGGGTCAGATACATTCCGAATGGGGCATTGTACTCAATCATTGGTCTGATGAGTGATGAGTATAGGGAGACTATGACCTCCCTTGATCTAGATGTGAATCCCTTCATGATAAGGTGGGCAATGTAGAAGGTCTTCCTAACTTCTTTAGCAATATGAGTGTCGAATGAAAGGCCACTGTCAACCTGGGTCCCCAGGTCCCTGATAACTTCTTCTGTGATCAGTGGACATGAGACATGGATCATGAGACTGTACTGTACTTTTAAACAGGAGAGCTCTTTTTATGCTAGTTTAAATGTAGTTTAAAGTAACTGAAAACCAATTTTTTGTGGAGAAATTGTGTTTATTTTACTTTGTGGGGCTCTTTTAAAGTGCTCTTTACAGTATTTCTCTAGGAAAAAAGAGACTTAAAGACTTTTTTATTTTTACCAGCATTTGCTGGTTGTTTTCTTCAGGAAACAAGCATAATTTTGAGTTGACCATGGAGCAATCTGTCAGTCCCATGGTCAGTCCTTCTTCCAACCACAAAAAGAAAAAGCTAAGCAAATAGCCTTTGCCACCACAGCAAGCTAGCAATTTGCCTCAGCTGCAGGTGGGTGACTTTGCTATGTCATTAGCTGTACCTCAGAACACTCATATTTTACCCCAGCTCCCACTGGTGTAGCACCTACAGCCACTAAAGACCAGGGTTACACACATCCAATGTGGCTGCTGGGGTCCCCTGAGTGGACAAGAGAGAGCCACTGCTGCGAGGGAAAAGGGAAGCCTTCCCTGTTTTGTCAGAATGTTATACCCGTCCCTGGGGAAGCTGCTTCTGCTACTAATAACACCGTTGGCCCCATTTTTCCTGTGAAAAACAAGCAGAAAACTTACGCATGTATCTACTCTTCCTCAATTTTCATTAGACAGGAGAGTTTATTGAGTCTGGCTCAGGGTTTAATTCAGTCTATTGATTCTTCTTGTAATGTGGTTTCTGGTAAAAGAATAGGATACCTCCTTTCATGTGTCTGAATCTGGACAGGAGGATGAAGGGACTGACACAGGATTTTCTCCTCATATTTCTCATTCAGACTTGGATTCAGTTTTGGATTCTCCCTGTGGGCGGGTTCTCTTTCCTTGAGACTATTCT
>NC_056741.1:1342454047-1342489047 GCF_019279795.1 Protopterus annectens | reverse complement strand
TCACTTTCACAAAATTAACCATAATAATATTAACATGGAACCTAAAGATAAAATAAAGGAGTTTATAACCACAAATATGAATAAAAAGCTTAATAAACAACAGATTAAACTATTGGACAAGAGTATTTCATATACAGAAGTTATTACACAAATAAATAAGCTTAAATCAAACAAAGCACCGGGCAATGATGGTATTATACCAGAGATATATAAAATCCTTTCTAAAATACATATTCATTAATACATAAGGTTTTTATTTTGGCCCAAACTGAGTTAATAACCCCCATCTTGGCAATATACATTTATTTCGCCAATTTTAAAACCTAATAAAGATCCAACTAGATGTTCTTCATATCGCCCATCTCATTACTTAATGTTGATTATAAAATGTTTATGAATATCTTTGCTGATAGATTGAAGACAATCATTCCTGGCATTATAGATATAGATCAGACAGGCTTCATTGTAAATAGAAATACTTTTGATAATATAAGAAGAACTTTAACATTAATAGATTTTGCAAATAGGAAAAAGAAAGATTTAACACTTATTAGTCTTGATATAAGTTCAGCATTTGATTCAGTAAGTTGGGACTATGTGTGTACCTTAATGAAGTGCACGAACTGGGCGGATGCATTTGTAAATCTAATTGAACATTTATACAAAGGAACGTTGGCTTATATTAAGGTAGGAACATATGTTTCACAAAAAATAAGTGAAAAGACGAAAAACCAAAACTATCAGAAGAATTAGAAAGATAAACGGGCCACCAACTGAACGCAATTATTGAAGTTTTCCAGAAAAAATTAGATTTGTTTCAGAGAAAAATAGACAAAACAGTATTTTTCTGAAGAAGAGAAAAATTTTTAATAGAAGAATTTTCATTGTTTTTTACACTTTCTGCTTGTCAAAAAATTTATGATTGTTTGTTGGTGCAAGGATGGTTTTCACAAAAATACCCATTCTTAAAGGTACAAAACAAGGATGTCCACTTTCTCCACTATTATTCACTGTAGTATGGAGCCTTGGGCTAATTTGATCAGAAACAGTACTGACATAGAGGGTTTTGAAATAGATGAAAATACAACATCCAAAATTCAACTTTTTGCAGATGATGTTCTAATTACATCAGCAGGATCTAATTCTTCTATACAGTCTCTATTTGATAACATGATGAATTTTAAAAGTATTTCTGGTTTAATATTCAATGAAGAAAAAACTAAAATACTACCTATATATAAAAATATTCTCATTAGTGATTTTACTAAATATGTACCCAATTCAGGTCAGATAACTTATTTAGGTATAATACTATCTAAAGATATTAAATCTATTATATATAATAATTATAATACCTGTTTTCTTAATATACAAAATCTTTAATACCTGGAATAATATGGTTTTACTATGGAGGAGAGACTTACAATTATTAAAATGATAATATTCCCAAGATTTTATACTTAATACAATCAATAATACTTCCACCTACAAAAATAATTATCAAGAAACTGAACACACTAATGTTAAATTTCTTATGGGCACCTAATAGACCTAGGATTGCATTAAACAAACATACTAATAGCTGGTCTCAAGGGGGTATTTCTTTTCCAGACTTTAATTTATATACTATCTCTTCTATTGTTTATTAATAGATCAGTCATATGTCACAAAATGGAAAGATTATTGGGAGCTAATTAGTATACACTTCATGAAAATCTCCAAAATATGATTGTAAATAACTCCATGTTATGGTTACTAAAGGAATTTTGTACTTCACCTATTACACCTAAACATACGGTTTGTTACCCATTAAATATTATTATTAGTTACCGTAACTTTATATTCATGCACCCTAAGTATAGGGAATGGAATTTTATTGTATTTCCTATAATGTATATTTGTCATCTACTTCTGAAGGAACTCATTTAGCTATAGATAATGATCTAAAGTACTGGTATCAGTTGATATCTGATAATAAAGTTAAAAATCTAGATTTCTTAAAACAAGAATTTGATCTAAGAGAAACTTGCTGATTAGAGGTTCAGACCTTTAGACAACATCTCATTAATAAAATAGATTTAATGTCTATAACTATTAAAGAATCTATTCCAACACTGATTGATTACTTGATATTAAATTTACAACATAAAGTTTCTGATAAAGGTAAACTTTCATACATACATAAAGTTATCAGACAAGAAACTTTTTACAGTGTAGATTCATACTGGAATTATTTCACTTCTATTAATGGGGACCCACCAAATCAACAAGATAAACAATATATATTGGAATCTGCTTATAGAACTATTCCATTGTCTGGAGACTTTATACATGGAAATTTTACATAGATCTTTTATACACCTTTGATGATGAATAAAATAAATAATAAAGATAATCTATGTAAGAGATGTAATGTAGAAATTAATGCTGACTGGGCTCATATGTTTTATGACTGTATAAAATTGAAAGAATACTGGAAGTCAATTAATGAATTTTTGCAGGCTCTTTTACAGATAATTTCATTATTTCTAAATCTCTTATATTATTCAACACACCTGTACCTCAAAGTGTTAAAAGGTTAAGCTTCCCTTGTTATGGTCTATTCTAGCAGTGGCTAGGAAAATAATAAATGAATTTAAAATGTTATGAATATAGTGTGCCATATGGAAATAAACACAATTAGGACTAGAACAAATAGAAAAACATCTTATTTTATTGTATGGGATAATTTACAAAATTTGTTAAAAAATTTTAATTTCAATAGCATGGTATTTTAGTTTAATTAATTGATCTGATTGTAGTGGATGTCTTTGTAAATACTTTAGTTGTTTTGATGAATATTATAATAATACCTATTTTTAATTACTTGTGTAAAATTGTTATGATATTTCTCTTATATGTTAAAACAATAAACCTGTTTTGAAAAAAAAAAAGAAAATACTATGAGCTGTTACAGAAGGAATTTCTAGAACCTCCAGCCATTCCTCCAGTTCTGTCGGCTTTGAAGGATGTGTGTTATTGCCTGCAATTTTCTTGAAAAGGTAGCCATCTGCCCCTAAAAAGGCGGCTAGGATACATAAAGTTCCTCAGTCTTTTGAGTTTTTATACACTCTTTCCAAATCTGATCCATCAGCTTATTCTGCTGCTATACACTTTGTTAAATCCAATCATGGTATTTCTGATAAGGATCGAAAAATTATTGATAAGTATGGGAAAAAACTGTATGCTTCTGCAACTTTGATTTTCAGAATTTTGAATTGTCAGGTTCATATGTTAAGGCTTGTCCTAACTGTGAACGTATGCAGAATGTTTTTTTCTGCAGTTTCTTCTTGAGAAGAAATATCTGCTTTAAATAATTTAATTTCTTCTACTGTTCAAGTCACTGCTCGTTATATACAGTGTGCGTAGGCTACTATAGCCATTATGGACCATGGGTTACACACATCTTCTGGGGCTGCTGGGGCTGTGGCCACTGGTACTGTTTTGAGGAGGTTTGCATGGCTGCATTCTCTGAACCTTACAGTTGATGTTAAAAATGAGATTTTAAATTCTTCTCTAGATTGACGTTTATTTTCTGGCTCCTCTGCTATAGAGATTATTATAAAGTGTGATGAAAGGGTTAGCGGATACAGGAAATTTCTAACATTTTGCATCCTTCGTTTTCCAAATTTTCCACGGCATTCTCTAACTCATCATCCAGTTTTGGTAATAAGCAAAATAAACAGTCTTAACAAAATGTAGGTAAACAGATGTTTAAGAAGAAATGGCAAGGGGGTTCCAAGAGGAATTCTGGAAACTCCCCAAACCAAGGACAGTCTAATAAGTCAGAATGACTATTTAAGATATTTTGTGACCTCCACTCTGGCAGCCCTTTTTTCTTCCAGAAAGTTTGAATCTTCAGTTTTCTCTTTGGCAACAGATAGTTTCAGGCAAATGGATTCTGAAGATCATTCATCAAGGTTACAGATGGCAATGAGAGGAAATTCTACTTTCCAGGGGGTAATTTCTCATCCTCCAGACCAGACTCCTTTATTTCCATTGCCCCATGTTGTTCCAGGAAGTGATAGAACCAGTTCCCCCTTCCCAGGTAGCAAAGGGTTTTATTTAAGAATGCTTTTGTGCCAAAGAAAGAAAAAGCTTGGGGAGCAGTTATGGATCTTTTTTTCTTAAACCTGTTTGTGATAGTGCCCATGTTCAAAATATTACCACTTCACAAACTGTTGCCTCTTCTTCCTCATTCATGTTTCTTGGTAACACTAGGCTTAAGAGATGCTTATCATGACATCCCTATTCATCCAGACTTCAGGTGTTTCTTAAGGTTTGTGTGTCTGGATCACATTATCAGTTCTCTTTCTTACCATTTGGACTATCTACTGCACCAAGAGAGTTCACAGACTGTCTAGTTCCAGTTATAGCTTCTTTCTGGCTACAGGGTATCCACATTTTTTCCATATTTGGACTACTTTGTTATCTTTGCATAGTCTTTTTCAAAGTGTCAGGAGTTTCCATCTTGGACAAGAAATCTTGTACATAAACTGGGATTCCAAGAGAACATGCAAAACTCTTTCTTGACTTCTCACAGGATTATGTTCCTGGAATGTCAAATAGACACCTCAGTTCAGAGAGATTTTCTTCCACAGAACAAAATAATCTAGATCTGTTTCTGGGGTTTTCCACTCAGACTTTGGTCACTACAAGGGAACACTACTGGATTTTGGGTCTCATAGCTTGTATGATTCCCATGATACTCCTGGCAAGACCCTACATGATAAAGATAAATGAGTGCCATCACCAACGGCCTTTGTGTTTTCAAATCCCAGTGCAGGGGTTTGAAAGAAGAGAAATAACTTGTTGGAGACAAAATCTATCCCTAAATTCAGGTTTCCCCTTCTCCCTCCCTGTTCCAAAGCAGTCAGTCACCACAAATGCCTTGGACTTTGCTTGGGGAGTGGTTTCAGGAGGAATAAAAGTGCAAGGTGTGTGGGGCACCTTGAACAGATGCAAGCACATAAATATAACAGAGATGCTTCCTTGATCAAGGCACTCAACTCTGAATTACCTTTTGTCCCTGGGACCTCTTCAAGTCATTACAGACAATGCCAAAGTCATGTGGTACATCAATAAGCAAGGGGAGAACCAGGTCATACCCCTTTTGCAGGCTAGCCATGTCAGTTAGGGATATATCTTCACAGCACAATCTCACTCTACAGGTACCCTACATCTGTCAGAGCAAAATTATGTGGCAGGACAAGCTGACCAGGACAAGGGCAGACTCTCATGAATGAAAACTAGAATGGGTGCTTTACCAAAATTTGATCCATCTGTGGGAGAGCCTCAAGTAGACCTCTTTGCCTCCTCTCTGAATAATTAGCTGGTATGATTCTGCTCCAGGACTCCATGTAAGAAGGACTGGAAGACGGATGCCTTTTCTTTTACTTGGACAGGAGTGTTCCTGTATGCTTTTCACCTATTCCACTAATATCCAGGGTACTTCTGAAGATTCAGAAGGAATCCTTCAAGATCACTGTGATGACTCCCTACTGGCCCAGGCAACAGTCAGTCTCCCTTCTCTTTGAAATGGCCAGGGGGAATTACCATAATCTTCCTCATAGACTGGATGTACTCACAGAAGAACAGGAGTGTCTGATATACCCCAACACCAAGCAATTTCAATTGACTGCCTGGATGGCAGGGTCTGAATTTCTTTTAAGCACCTTTTACTGATGACATACAGCAAGTATTGTTGGAGGCAAGAAAGCCTGCTACTAGAAAATCATATATTAGAAAATGAAAAAGGTTTTCTAGTTGTTACCAACAACATAACCGACACTCATTTAGGGACAGTTGTTCTCTGGGCTTACAATATTTGTGTGAATTTGTGTTGGGAGGGTGGCCTAATGGTTAAGGTGTTTACCTTACAAACACAAGGTACAGGGCTTGAGTCTCACAGGGGATAATTGGCTAGGCTTAAAATGGCTCACAAGCAGTTAGCTTAGTACTAATCTATGAACCTATTAATATCATATTGATCTTTTTTATTCCTTTATCAAGGTTAATTTATCTGCCATTTCAGCATGCATACTCACGGATCCTCCTTTTTCTATACATTCTCATGTGAAAATGGTTTTGAAAAGAGTTTTGCATAAGAGGACTCCAAGATAAACAGTGGACCCTCCTTGGGATCTTAATTTTGTGTTAGAGAAGGTAACACTTGTTCCATCTGAACTAGCTAACCTGACTGACTTGAGGTTCCTAACATGGAAACCAGTTTTACTGATTGCTCTGACCTCTGCAAGGAAAGTACCTCAGTTGCAAGCTCTTATGCTGAGTCAACCCTCCATAATTTTCCACACAGTGATATTTTTTCTCTGAGAACTAATTCTTCATTTATGCCTAAAGTGGTATCTGAGTTTACTGTAAGCCAAACTATCAATCTCCCTGTTTTCTTCCCTGAAGTCAAAAAATGAGGGAGAAAGGATACTCCATAACTTGAATATCCACAGATAGCTCAGGTACTATCTTGACAGAACTAAATCTTTCAGATCTTTGCATCAATTGTTCATTTCTTGTGAAAGTAAGAAAAAGGTACAACCTGTGCCAAAAATGACTATTTCAAAATGATTGTCTAAAGCTATTAGCTTTTGTTAAGCTCACCAGAAAAAAAAAAACTATTCCAAGCAGGGTCAAAGGCCAGTTAGCCAAGGCCTTGACTTCATCTATGGTTTTTTGGAAAGGGTTGGATTCTAGAAGTATTCTAGAAGCAGCAACTTGGTCCTCTGTAGGTACTTTTACAAAGCACTATAAGCGTGATGCCTTCTCTACGTCTAGATCAGGCTTTGCCAGGACCACTCTCCAGGGGCTCCTGGATTCTTTGCCTTCCACCCCCTAAATGTAATAAGCTAGGGTAATCTACCCATATAGCTAAGGCTACAGCAGCTGTGAACAGTATGATTGAGCATAACATTGGACATTAGTGTAAACAAATATAGTGTAACAGTAGATGTTTAAATGATCACTGCTGTAATAGCTGCTCCCTCCTTCCACCCCCTTGTTTTTTGGCATGTTGCTTATGCCAGGGTATGGTTATTTATTTTTTGTTTTTCTTAGCATTGTCCTTTCAAGGCTTAGCCTCCCTCCCTCTCTATTGGCAGTAATGTTCTGAAGGGTTTGGTGCTCAGACTTGTTTTTAGTCAGCTCAGCTCAAGCTGCCTGAGAACTTTAGAAGCTGTCTGGCTGTTATATTCTTGGCAGGATGTAACCCATATAGCTAAGGCTACTGCAGCAGTGATCAGTCGAACATTTACTGTTATGGTAAGTTTACTTACGTAATTGTACTTTTCTACTGGCAAAGTAGTGGTATGAGCCAACTGATGGGTCCCTCTTCAAAATCAAGTCTATCTCTGGGCCACCAATAATGTATGAGCAACCATATCAAGCATTCCTTTCAGAACTGCTAAAATGGCCCCTGTAAGTCATTGGTTACCTATGTATTTGAAACTAACATCTGAAAGGAAAGTGGCACAGCGGGTTGCTTTGTCACCCCACATCAAGAGGTTCCTTGGTTCGATTCTCAGATGGGGTGTCTACTGTGCGAACTCTGTCTGTTCTCCCTGTGTTCATGTGGGTTTCTTCTGGGTGATCTGGTTTCCTCTGACATTCCAAAGACATGCAGTAGTTAGACTGGACATTCTAAACTGGTCATAGGTGTGCGTGTGCATATCAGTGGGTAGTGTGAAAGAAGTACCACAACTGGGCAAGTCACCTGGCCATGTGAACCTTGGCTGTAGATAATTGTCACTGGTGAAGTGACATCCCGACCCCATGGGCAAAAATGGGAAAAAGGGGTTGTGGATGGATGGATGTGAAAGCAAAATGTTTATGTGTTGTTCCTCTTATGTCATATGCACAATAACATATCACTTAGAGAAAATGAGGAAGCAATATAAATCATGAAATAATATGTAGAGATAACCTTATATTAGTATCTGAATAGAGTAAAGAAAGACACAGAGAAACAATAATACAAATGAGAAACATAGAGGAAAAATTACAAGAAAGTTATAAATGATCAGGTGAGAGTAAGGGCAGAGAATGGCAAGGAATAGAATTTCATGAGGCGAAGCTATTTCCCTACACCACATCAAGTGCAAACTGGATGAGGTGCTATCTGGTCAACTTCAAGTTGACAAAGTTGAACTCCACCATTGCAGTTTTTACTAGGAAATCCCTACTGATACAGTTTGAAAGTGTTTTCAGGCAGTGGCTAATTTTTTTTGGGGGGAAATTTCTCCCTTCTTCATGTTGTTGCAACTATGCAGTTGGTAAATATGAGTGCAGGGGGGACATAGAAGTGCATAGGGGCTTATATTTGATATTTCATTAGGTTGAATTCCAGACCAGTTATGGTCAGTGAGATGGTTCCTCACCAAGTTTCAGCTCAGGAAAGCCTAGTGGAAGCAACAGCAGAAGAAATCTGACAGTGAAATAAAGGAAAATTTGATTTGCCGTGTAATGTTTTACCAATATATGAAGAGTTGTATACGTTAAGTGAACTCTAGTATTGTTAGCATTTTGGTGTGTTACCTGTTGCACTGCTGCACAGTTTAATACTGTCACTGACACTTGGAGTAGATGAAAAAGGTGAGCTTGTTTCCCTAGTTCTCTCTTCTCCAAGTCTGTGCCATCATAAAGGTTGTGTATTTAGAATACTGTATAAAATCAGAGTCTTATCATTGGGAGTAAAAGGGAGCACAGTTCTATAGGGTAATAGGTTTTTACTAGGCTATTGATCCACGAGGACCTTTACAAGCCTAGCCATGCATTCCCAATAGGTTTATTTACAAACAACACCATCTAACTATACCTATCCATGTGTGAGCAATAACCTATATATGAGTGTGTGTGTGTGTGAATGTATGTATATATTTGTGTGTGTGTGTGTGTGTGTGTGTGTGTGTGTGTGTGTGTGTGTGTGTGTGTGTGTATAAGTATATATATATATATATATATATATATATATATATATGTGTGTGTGTGTGTGTGTGTGTATATGCTCTTACATATATATTGGCTTGAATGTATATATGGAAACTTAAATATTATATACTCTTATTAAATTGTGAAATATCTTGCAATGCTCTACCAGGTTCTTATCTACTTTCATTGTATAATTTGTACACTTGTATTTTCAACCAAAAGGGGGGATATCCTCTTATTGTATACTAACGGCTGTAAAGTCTACAATCTGTATGCTACTACTCTGTAATATTTCTTTTGTAATTTTTCTTCTCTCTGTAAACGTATGGAGTTTTTCTCCCCAGGACTCCGCTGAAAATGGACACTTGTTGTCCAGTCAGACTATCCTGGCAAACAAATGTTAAATAAAATAAATAAATTATTATCCCTAGTATTTTAAGTATGATTAACCCATTATAAGTACAAATAATACACAGCTGGTCAGACATTTACATGTTACCCCTATCTATAAGAGAAAAGGGTACCAACTAGTGGTGAACGTTGTTTCCCATTCATTTGTCTAGATTGCACTTAAATAGAATAAGAGACATATTTTGATTTACATGGAGAGGAAGATGATTTCAGAAAAGTGATATTTTCCATGAAACATATCTATCCTGCCAGTATAGTCTATTTAAGTTGAAGAATAGATTAAGATCTCACGAGCAGGTGTTTCTGCCACTTTTAGACTTGAGAATGTGCAGTAATTCTGAAAGGACAGGATTGGTAGAGGTTCTAAAAGTGAAGCAGAATAAAAATCCCCTTAGTAGCCTGTAGACTGAGAAGAGAGACAGGGCTTTCAGATGGTCAGAGCAGCTTTTATGATTTAGGCCCTTTATTTTCTTGGTAAAGAACTGCCATGGTCATTAAAGCTGTGTTAGTTGTCTGGATAGGTACATATCGAAGGAGGGATTTTACTCTATGACTGGCCTAATAAGTGCAGAATACGGGATGATCACCTGAACGGACCTGGATCTGGGCACCATACCCTTACTATTAAGCTGTGCAATGAAGAAAGAGTTCCTTACAATAAGAAATACATGATGATCAAATTACAGCTCATTGTCTACGTGGGTTCATAGGGCCTACTGGGTTATCTTCCAGGGGTGTATTGTTGATGCGATAGTTGCAGAGGATGTTGTGCTTGCTGAAGGATACTAGTATACATATTCTGGCATTACTTTTTATTCCATGGTTTTGGCACCAGCTATTAGTTTGAAAAAGTCCATCCAGGGGGATCTTTGTGTTTTGGGGAGAGTTTATGATGGCACCACGTTTATAGTCATCTGTAAACTTGGTTAGCCATAAGCCCTTAAAATTAGCTTTAACCTCTGAGAAGTAAATACCAAAGAGGAATAGCCTGAGGACTGACCCTGCAGTCTACCAATAGTGACAGATCTTTTATAGGAGGTAGATCCACCCATCCTAATTTCTCGGGTTCTGTTAGTGATGTAGTTAGGTACCCGGCAAGTTAGATAAGTTCATAGATTCATAAGTAAGTACTAGGCTAGTTGCCCTTATTGGGCCATTTTAAGCCTAGCCAATTTCCTTTTTGTGCTCAAATTAACCTGTCCCATTTGGTTATAGATTGCCCTTACCCACCCCATGGATGATAAATATATGTTATCCCTAATGAGACTAAATGAGATCTTACCATAGATTATTTGAGGGACCTATGCATGGGATAAAACATTCAGGAGATGCATTTGTCCATTAGCAGTAATTGCAACAGTTCTGGGGTAAATTTTTTATTTCCCATCAATAGATCTAAGTTGTGCTTGAAGATGGACGGGGATAAACTTTGTTTTATGTGGATGGGAAGTCTGTTCCATAGCAACAGTATCCTCTGTGAAATATACCTGTCCCTCCAAACCATTTTGTTGATGTTGCAGAAGGTTTAGATCCCTATACTGAGTATTTCTGATGCCTTTGACTTGCTGATGTGCACAATCCATCAGTAATGGGCCAGAGGGTGCTTTGTATGCCAGAAACAGGTCACCTCTTAGCAGTCTGTAGGATACTGAATATAGTGATAGGCCTTTGATTTGGTCCAACTCACAATGAACAGTTTAAACAGATAAGCAAGCTCCAATAGATAACAACATGAAACAACAACAAAAAGGAGCACTTACCACCACTTAATAAGAAGTATAAACTTTAACTCATTACATCCAAGTGACACCTCCAGGTGCATCTGCAGTTAACTCCTACTGAAGCCTCTAGGCGTCAAATATTGCTTGCTCATATTTGCATAAAAAATTCCAAAACCATGATATATACAAGGTTTTAAAATATTTCTTATTAAAGCTTACTCAATGGCAAACTCAACTGCATTAATATTTGACCTCTGTCTAGTGCAGGTAAACATATATTAACTGTTGTTTTTATGAAATAAATTTTTATAGGTATAATTTTCAATTTTTTTCTAAATATCTCAACAACAAAGAAAGCCAGACAAGACTCCTTAGCCTCATATGAAAGCTCTCAGATAGAGGAATAAAATACTACTGACAGTATGTGCGTAACATGAGTGGTTGCTGAGATATTGTAAGTTGTTTACAAAATATTACAAATGTAATAGTTACTGTGACTACTATGATTTATAAAGTTCACTTTAAGATCTAGAATCTAAAGAATGTTACCACAATAAAAACAGTTTGTGCTGAAGAGTTTGCTATTTATACTTCTTTCATAATCCCTATGGTTACAGAGATATGAACATTTGTTTGAAATGTGGTATAATTTGATTCTGTCAATAGGCTTAGGCTCCACCCATTGGAAGTTACAGTGTGAACTTCCCAGAGCTCCACTGGAGTAAATGAGTTAATATGCAAAGCTTTAGAGCATACTGTGATGATGTGAAGTATTGCCAGCTATGCCATGAGAAGTAAGGCAGTGGATGTGTAACATATGCCAGCATAGCTATCTGGAATTTTGTAAAGAATTATATGTCATTTGTATATCAGACTGATTTTTACAGATGATTGTGCTGAAATGGGATCACCAAAATTCCACAATCCCGAGACTCTAAATCTGGAGGACCAGAATCTCGAGATTGCAGAATCCCAAACATTAAAAAAAAAAGTAAAACATCCAATAAACTATTCAAACCTGTATGCAGGATACCAACTTCGAGATTGCACTACAGTGGAGTGAACGGCAAAGTTCCCATTCCTCACTGTACAGCAATCCTCATTCACTACATTCGAGATTCTGTTATCTTGAGATTCTGGTCCTTGGGATTTAGAATCTCGGGACTGTGGAATTTCAGTATTCCGTAGTGATCCCATTGAAATATGTATTTACAAAGCTGTTTGCATAAAAATATACCAACAGTGGGTCCTGACTGTACTGTAAATGATTAAATGCATACGTTTTAAGAGAAGATACTGGATGAAAAGAGGTTAAGCTCAGCCCCACCCAACTTTTAGAAAAATATCTTGAAATTAAATTACCTGGTTTAGGCCATAAAGATTGTATTTTATGGTCCTGATTACAGATGGAGACTAAATGTCTATGCCAGAGAATGGTTTATTAGCTCTTGTAGGAAGAGTGGAAGTATTTTAAGCTTCCATATGCTATAACACATCTCAGCAAAGTTCCATCTGTATGTATGGCAACACATATAAAGCATAGGAACCAGAAGCCAGATGACCAGATGTATATATTGTTATTCTGTAATCCATCACTAAATTATGTTTTAATACAGTTGAGACTGAAGTCTCAGGCCATTCTGTTTTTGGAACCTGACAAAGGATGACCCATCAACTACTTCATCTTGCCTTGCTCTAGTAAGTGATCAGGGAATAGTAATTCTCTAGATCAGTCAGGAAAATAGAGTGAGATTAGTTAAGTACTGTTTTTCTGTATCTGTGCGAGTCTATTCATCAGTGTTATTTTCATATTTCCTGTGATTGAAATTCTGGTATTTATTGTAAATAGATATTTAGTATTTTCATGTTGTTTTATTATTTATGATTAAATATATTTAAACTTTTCATTGTGGCTGGTCCTTTAGAAAATATTTTAAACTTTGATAGTACTTACATCTATTTGGGGACACTGTGTCCACTCCTGCAAGCTTTACTGCATTGGCCCAATACTATAATTTGTATTAATATTAATTTCAGTCAGTATAATTGGGTACCCTTGTAAGAGCCTTAGAGTAGCTGGCTTTGGAGTGTCTGGTATCAGTGTAACTACCTTATAGTTTGGGTAGAAGGGGACCTAGCTAGTAAATCTGTGCCAGTCTTTTTCAGGTGTGTGCGTATGTATCTGTGTGTGAGTATGTGTGAAAATCAAATCTCAAAGAGTGTGTATGTCAGCTGCTTGAAGCAGAGACATGAAACACTGGTTTCACAGACAGAGTGGTAGAGGACTTGGCTTGGATACTCGGCTAAGGACTCAACTATATAGCTGTGCTAGTGGGGAGTCTTACTGGGAAGCTGTAGGGAGACACAGAGAGAATTCTAGACCCCGGACTTTGTGTGTTCCCTGTGTGCTGTTAAGGGAAATTGTGCTTGATGCAGACAACTACATCTGGAAATACTGGTTGTCTCCATCTTTGTTCCAGGTGAACATCCCTCTCCTGTGTCAGTGGTAAAGATTTAGACTCCTTGATTACTGGTCCAGAGTGAGGATGTCACATATTAGTGAGCAGTGGTGTGGATATTAATTGAACTTCTGTAGGCTATAGGCAATTGTCACTGAAGGTGTGTGTATTCTCAGCAGCCACAAGATAAACATTCAGAGTTTCATTTCACAAGAGTTTTATTTATTTTTTTGTTAGTTTAGTCATGGAAAGTAGGCAAAGATGTCAGCAGAAGATTGTGGCAAGCTGACAAAGAACCAGTTGGCTAAGGTATGTGAAGCCAAAGGTCTGGTGCATGCCAGCCTCACTAAATAGGAAATGATTTCAGCCTTAGTTGCATCTCAGAGCAACAACCAGGAGGATAACCGGACTGGTGATGAGAATTTGCAGCAGTCAAAAATAGGATAGTTCACCTTTTCCTCAGAAGACTTAAGAATCCATGTGGAGTTAGAGACTTGAACTGGAGGCCAAACATTTGGAATTAACCAGAGAGACTGCAGTGTTTGGAGGCTGAAGAAAAGGAGAAGCAGTGCCAACATGAGAGGAAAATGCTGACTCTTCACCAGGATCATGGAGGTAATGAATGGGGAAGGGAATAACTGAACCCCAGAAGCAATAAAGGTCAGTAAATTTCTTCCATAATTTACAGAGGGTGATAATTTTGATAGTTTTATTCATATATTTGAAAGAGTATGTAAACAGTATAATGCTGACCAAGGGCTCTGGGTATGGTTCCTGACCCCCCCTACTCCATGGTAAAGTGGTAACTGCTGTTTCTAAATTGTCTGATATTGATTGTTTAAATAATGATAAAGTTAAATATTGTTTACTAGAATGCTTTAAGTTAACACCTGAAGCTTACAGAAAAAAGTTTCATGAAAATAGAAGAAAGGCAGATGAAAGTGTGTGTGATTATATTGATGAGTTAAGCACTTATTTTCATAGGTTGGTGAGCAGGTGTCAGTTCACCACTTTTGAAGGGCTGGCAGAACTTTTGGTGAGGGAACAAGCCCTTAGCATTTTGCTTAAGGACATGAAAATCTGGTTGGCAGACCACGAGTGTTACTCTATAGATGGGCTGGGGAAAAAGGGCATCTCTACTTAGCAAGCAGTGCATCATTGCATAGGAAGGGGATACCCAGTGCTGCACATGGATATAATGGAACCTATGGTGGGCAGCCTAAACCATGCCAACACAGACCACCAGTAACAGGGGAAGACATTAGTTCAGGTACATGGCCAGGGACAAGGGATAAATGTTTTAAATGTAACAAGTGGGGCCATGTATCATATAGATATCCACAGAAGCAAAGTGGGAAACAAAAGGTGGGGGAGCCAGCAAGTGGGAATAACAGTATGCCAGTGGCAAGTTGTATGGAGACAACAGGGGTACAAAACTGTCACCAGAGGTTATAATCTATTTTAGTGGGTGGAAAACAGGCTACTGCTAATAGAGACACAGCCTCTGACTAACCATTGTGAAACCTGCAGTGGTTAAACAGGAACAGTACTTGCTTGGGCAGTCCACTCCAGTCAGAGCTTTAGGAGGGACCCCATTCCAAATGCCTTTGGTCAGGGTTCACCTAGACTGGGAGGGTGGAAAAGAAAACAAGCAAGTAGATGTTCTTGTAGCAAAACTTCCGGACACCACCACGGAAAATGCAATATTATTACTTTTTATTCCACCATAAAAGACAAATAAATAAAATGGTAAAGCTTAATGTGAGCGCTTTCAGGTTATAACAAACCCTTCTTCAGACAAATGGCTTATTCTCATTAAACAAATATTTAAATAGTAGAGCTTGGTGCCAAAATCTGCCTTAAAGAAATACTAACCATTATAAAGTGTCAATGTATATAACGCATTACATTTCATTTCATTGTTAACATACTTAATCCTCATATATGTATATTACATTAAAAGCAGTCTTAAACAAATGTCATATTAAAATATAGACATTAGTAAAATATAAACATTAGTACAATAATTTGTACCATTATAAAACCTAAATATTACATTAGTTATTTAATAATGTTACATCCATTCATCTTCATGTAACTAATCCATTGCTTAACTATTATATTCAATAATAAACATTACACAAATTCATTAATAAAGTATAAAAATAAAAAATATCTTAAAAATAAATTCATATAGCAGTTATAACATTCAGATATGAAGTAATGTTTAATATAACTTAGTAATAATGTTTCATATTAAATATCTGGATATATATATATATATATATATATATATATATATATATAGATAAAATAAATAAATATGCCTCTTGACTTATAGAAGCATATTAAATATATATGTATAGTCTTCATAATTTATGTTTTAATGGCCTATTTCTCAGAAATGGTTTTATAGTTGTCCTGTCATTTAGACCTTTCTCTTTATCTGATTGCATATGAATGATCCATCTGATTTCTTCCTGCTCTGTAAATTTTTTATGTTACCTAATCTACTGTTTTTTAAAATCATCTCTATGACCATAAATTTAAATTTATGGTCCATCCCATTATTTAACACATGTTCTGCTAATGCATTCGTTTCATCTTCACGATTTCTTGCATAAATATGTTCTCTTACCCTCTCTCTCAATGTTCTATTGGTTTTGCCTATATAGAAACAATTACATTTCTGGCAACTTGCTAGGTAAACTATATATCTTGTTTTACAATCAGCATAATGCTCAAAATAATACATTCTCTTTGTATCAGGATGTATAAATTTGTCAGTTGCCATCATATATGGACACTGATTACATCCTCTGCATGGAAATGTTCCCTGCCTATTGGAAGAAACTATCATTTTGTTATTATTCTTATTTTCATAGCATGGTAACCTCTTTAAAGATTTATTATTACAATAACTAAAACTGGGCTTAAACCCCACTATGTCTCTTATTTCTTCATTAGCATTCAAGATAGCCCAATTCTTGTCTATGATTTCTTTTATGTCCTTATTATTATTGGAGAAGGGAATATTCAATCTAACTCTAGGTGATAATTGGCTATTACCCTTCTTCTTACTAGTCTGTATATCAGTTTTCTTCTTGCAATATGGTTTCCCTTTTCCATTTCTGTCTATAATTTGAGGGTCTAGGAGAACATCAGTTTCTCTATTAGAATAAACCCCTCTCCAAAAATTCATTCCTTAATTTCTGCATAGTTTGAATATATTTATTATCTTCACTTGTTAAATGTGATATTCTTCTCTCTTGGTTTATTAAAATGTCCTGAAAGACATGTCCTGGATGCATGCTTGTACGATGGAATAAATTATTTTTTCTACAGTTCTTCCTATATAGTGCTGTAGTAAAGGCTCCATTTTCTCTAGTAATGAGAACATCTAAAAATTCAATTTCTATCCTTGACCATTTACCTTCAAAAAATAAAAAATGTGTTGTCTGATTAATGTATTCTATAAATCTATTTAAATCAATATCATTTCCTTTCCAGAGAAGAAACACATCATCTACAAATCTTTTATAGTATATGATGCTATTGGCATATTCTGATTCAAAAACATAATTTTTCTCCCATTGGGCCATAACCAAGTTAGCATACGAATTTGCACAAGGCATGCCCATTACCACTCCTTGTTTCTGTAAATAATATTCATCATTATACATAAATACATTGTTCTCTAATATTAACACTAATAGCATCATACATTTCATTATTATATTGGAATCAACATGGTTATAGCATAGAAATGTTCTCAAAAACTCTAATCCTTCTTTGTTGGGAATCACTGTAAATAGTGATTTAACATCTAGAGTTACCAACCATACATCCAGTCTATCAATTTCATTTCCTATTTCTATGCTAAAAGTATTAAGAAACTCTTGTGTGTCTTTAATTATACTTTTTGTTTTCCACACTAAATTCTTAAGTTGATTTTCAACAAAAATGCAGAGGGGTTCTGTCAGCCACCCTCTGCTTGAGACTATCGGTCTCATTTTAGGTTCAAATAAATTTTTATGGACCTTAGGAAGATCTCTAATTATTGGTATAGTTGGTAATTCTACTAATAAATATTTATAAAGCTCAGCATTTATAACATTGGACATAAGTAAATCGTATAGGTTACTATGCATATTGTTAATTATTTTATTAAGCTGTATCGTATTAATCAATTTATATGTATCGTCTTCATGTAACATTGTTCTCATAGTTTCATCATAATAATACTTATCTAGAATAACTATGGCTCCTCCTTTATCAGCAGGCTTTATTATTATAATTTCTTCATTGTTACTTAAGCTAATTAAAGCCTCATATTCTCTGTTATTCAAATTATGAAATTTGTGATTCTTTCCATTCTTATTGTTCCACATATTAATTAAATCCTAATCTACTGATTGTTCAAAGGCTTCTAGCATAGGTTGTAGATGGGGTATAAACGCACTAGGCTTTTTATAAATACATGCATCATTTGTAGAATCAATTTTATAAAACATTCTCAAAGCAATATTCCTAACAAAATTCTTCACTTCTAAAATAAAATCAGTTATATCTGCAGTCTTGGACGGTATAAAAGATAAGCAATGTCTTTTCATGAACCTGTAATGCATATTTAGATAAATTCAAAAGCAAGTCAGAGTCACTTACTTCTGCAATTTGTTCTGTGAGTGCATCAATTTTCCGGACATTTTCTGTTTCTTGTTGAACCTTGTAGAAGTCCATTTTTTCATTTCCCTGATGGGAAGTGGAAATGGACGACCAATTTGGTCTAAAAAAGAAGAATTATTAGAACCTATCGATATAGTCTTTCTTCTTACATCTACATTCAGGTTCTCAGTTTCATGCAATGTTGCACCATCCTTGTTCTCTTGATTGGTTGTAGATGCCATCGCTTCTTCTTCTATTAAATTAGTATGTTTAGTGCTTGACTTCATTGGTAAATTCACATTAGTTGTTAATTTCGCTTCATAGCTGCTAACTAGAGCCCTTGTTATTTGGCCTCTTTTTTCTTCCAATTGTTGTATAGGGGTATCTTGCGGACAGTCAGATCGATTTTCAATACTGTCAAGTCGAGAATTATCCAAAATACTTCTATTTACAGTTCGATTCTGTTTAGAAATTTGTTGACCATTGTTCTCATGTTCTCGTTCTCCAGTTCTCCCCATTCTTTGTGCCTCTTTTGGCCAAGAGAAGACATGACCTAGTTTGAAATCTTTAAGGTCTCGTTCCAACTTCCTCTTTTTGGTTAGCAGTAACTTGCGCTCAATATTATTAACATAAGCACGTATATTGTCACAGAATTCATTGCAGTCTGCATCATTGAGAAATGATTTAATTATTCTCTGTTGTTCAATAATTTCATTATTGATATTATTTTCAATTGCTACATACTACTCAATAAGCATTTTCATGTAGGCATAACTTGTCTCAATATTGAGTTGTTGCCATTTGGCAAGTAGCTCTGGGTAAAGCGTTCCAAATGTTGGCATTTTTAAAATTCTGAGTCCTCTCGGCACTACTTGGAAGCAAAGACATGGCTCCATATGTTTACGCTGCCACTGTGTATTTTTAAGTTTATTAAACAAATTCTCAATTTTACGTGTGTGTTGCAGTACTTTAAGTGCATAATCAGTTTCATAGTCCTTATTTCCCGTATTAAGCAAGTCCTTCCTATGTAGTTGTAATAGAGCATTCGCTTCTGCATTCATTAATCTTTTAAAAACTAATTCCATTTCCGAAACATGTTTACCTTGTATTTCAGATTCTGGGTTATAATCCAACTCTATTTCATTCATATTGTCATTGGCCATGTTACTACTCGCTGCCACAACAAACCAAGAATGAATAAACAAAGAAGCAGCTGTAGATTAAAAGTGTCCAGATAAAACACTTAAAATATTCTCATAGCAAAACTTCTGGACACCATCATGGCAAATGCAATATTATTACTTTTTATTCCACCATAAAAGACAAATAAATAAAACGGTAAAGCTTAATGTGAGCGCTTTTGGGTTATAACAAACCCTTCTTCAGACAAATGGCTTTCTCTCATTAAACAAACATTTAAATAGTAGAGCTTGGCACCAAAAATCCGCCTTAAAGAAATACTAACCATTATAAAGTGTCAATGTATATAACACATTACATACATACTTAATCCTCATATATGTATATTATATTAAAAACAGTCTTAAATAAATTTCATATTAAAATATAGACATTAGTAAAATATAAACATTAGTACAATAATTTGTACCATTATAAAACCTAAATATTACATTAGTTATTTAATAATGTTATATCCGTTCATCTTCATGTAACTAATCCATTGGTTAACTATTATATTCAATAATAAGCACTATACGAATTCATTAATAAAGTATAAAAATAAAAAATATCTTAAAAATAAATTCATATAGCAGTTATAACATTCAGATATGAAGTAATGTTTAATATAATTTAGTAATAATGATTCATATTAAATATCTGTATACATATATATATATATATATATATATATATATATATATATATATATATGTTGATAAAATAAATAAATATGCCTCTTGACTTATAGAAGCATATTAATTACATATGTATAGTCTTCATAATTTATGCTTTAATGGTCTATTTCTCAGAAATTGTTTTATAGTTGTCCTGTCATTTCGACCTTTCCCTTTATCTGATTGCATACAAATGATCCATCTGATTTCTTCCTGCTCTGTAAAATTTTTAATGTTACGTAATCTACTGTTTTTTAAAATCATCTCTATGACCATAAATTTAAATTTATGGTCCATCCCATTATTTAACACATGCTCTGCTAGTGCATTAGTTTCATCTTCATGATTTATTGCATAGATATGTTATCTTACCCTCTCTATCAATGTTCTATTGGTTTTGCCTATATAGAAACAATTACATTTCTGGCAACTCACTAGGTAAACTATATCTCTTGTTTTACAATCAGCATAATGCTTAAAATAATACATTCTCTTTGCATCAGGATGTATACATTTGTCAGCTGCCATCATATATGGACACTGATTACATCCTCTGCATGGAAATGTCCCCTGCCTATTGGAAGAAACTTTCATTTTGTTATTATTCTTATTTTCATAGCATAGTAACCTCTTCAAAGATTTATTATTACGATAACTAAAACTGGGCTTAAACCCCACTATGTCTCTTATTTCTTCATTAGCATTCAAGATAGCCCAATTCTTGTCTATGATTTCTTTTATGTCCTTATTATTATTGGAGAAGGGAATATTCAATCTAACTCTAGGTGATAATTGGCTATTACCCTTCTTCTCACTAGTCTGTATATCAGAGCAGACTACCCTCCAGGACTAAATGAAACTATTAACATTGTTCTTCAGTTACAAAGGCTTTGATACAGTGAGCCAAGCTGTTCACAAAATGGGCTTTATTTGATGAAGTAGTAGTAGTTTGTTATTACTGACATATATATATATATATATATATATATATATATACATTTTTATGTTTTTATGCATATGCATTGTTAAAAAATTTTGTAGTGTATTTTTAAATTTTCATGACATCACAATGGCTATTTAAATAACTCATTTGAAATATTTTGTCAGATTTTTTTTGCACATGACAAGTATTTAAAGGGTGGTTACAAGTTTTTGTATTCATTCTGATGAAGTTCATGATGTTTTATTAAACGAACAAAAGCTTATAAGTTTTGTGGTCTTGTTCCTTCCTGGTCTTCGGTTTGCTGCTTTTTCACTTTTACTTTGTCCTTTGGAGTTGTTTAGCCATTTTTTGTGTTTAAGGATATCCCTGCAGATGTCTTGATAGGGAATGAATTTGATAATGCAGTACCTTGTGTGCATGCAGTTACATGCAGTCAGGCTTGGAGACAGGCATGTGGGTCTGGTAGCCTAGGAGAGATCCAGACAACCCTCATAGTTGAAGCCAGGGCTGGTGAGGTGGTTATTTCAAGGAGGGACCTGCCCTGTAGCAGTAATCAGAAGGTGAGCCACAGCTGCTGGGAGGTACTGCTGTTCCCTTGGACAGGGTGACTGCAAGGGCAGAGGTGAGTAGTAGTACCCAGGCTGACAGTGAGGCACAACTGTCAGAGGATACCAGACTTCCTGTGGAAGAGGAGTTGGAAAGAATTACAAAGATAGAGATGAAACAGGTTCAGCTCTCGGACCCTACACTGAGAGGCTTGAGTGAGGCAGCTAGGGAGACACCTGATTCTCCAGGAAGAGGAGAGTCTGTATATTGGAACAAAGGGTTACTGTATAGAGAGTGGACTTTGAGGGAGGGCTAGAGGGTGAGGTAATACAGCAGTTGGTAATACCTAGTACCTACCTTCTTGCACTTCTAGCCATAGCCCATGACATTCCTTTTGCAGGTCATATAGGTATAAAGCATACCAAGAAATGTATTATGCAGAACTTTTATTGGGCCTGGAATTGTGAGGGATGTAACAGGGTACTGCAGGACCTGTGAGCAGTGCCTAAAAGTAGACAAGGCAGGAGACAAGGTCAAAGCTCCTTTGATGCCTTTGCCTGTGATTGAGGAGCCATTTCAGAGTTAGCTATGGATATTGTGGGGCCTCTGATTACCCCAAGTTCCTCAGAAAAGAAGTATATCCTGGTGGTATTAGATTATGCTACTAGATACCCTGAGGTAGATGCTCTGTCCTCCATCGAGACAGATAAGGTGACAAATGCTGTGTTAGAGATTTTCAGGAGGGTAGGTTTCCTGAGAGAAATACTGACTGACAGAGTTGCCAATTTCATGTCAAACCAGCTGGCTTGTCTATGGAAGAGGTGTGGGGTAAAGCACCTAAAGACCACCCCCTACCATCCTCATACTAATGGTTTTGTGAGAGGTTAAACTCTACACTAAAGACCATGCTATGGGCATTTGCAGACCAGTTTAAGAGATATTGGGACAGATATTTGCCCCATCTGCTGTTTGCATACAGAGACGTACCCCAGGAATTGACATGTTTTTCACCTTTTGATTTGCTGTATGGCATAGGGTGAGCGGGCCTTTATATTTGATTTGTGATGAGTGGGAGGGTGAGTGTGAATCCCACAAGGAGTCTGTTGTGGCATATATCCTACACCTGAGGGCAAGGCTTAGGGAGCTCATGGGCTTGGGCCAGGGGGAACCTGGCAGGAGCACAACAACAGAAAAAGGTCTTAATGACAAGAATGTTCAAGCCCAAGAGTATGCTGTGGGACAGCAGGTTATGATTCTCATTCCTTTCAGACACAATAAGCTGCAGGAAGCTTGGGAGGGACCCTTCAAAGTGGTAAGGAAGGTCAGTGATGTTAACTACCTGGTAGAACTGCCAAGTAAGAGGCAGGGGCACAAATTGTACCATGTTAACAAGATGAAACCTTACCATTATAGGGATGCCCTTTTGCTAAGTATTTGCAGTTGGAGGCAGGAGGAGTCTGAGGGAGATCTATGGCTAGACTGAGACAGCCAGCAAAATGCCAAGTTACTAATGTGGAGCCTAGGGTTGCAGACATATGATATGAGAGTGCAGCACTGTAGTGGGGTCAGCAATGCCGATGGAGATGGGTTCTCAAGACAGAGCATGGGTTAATGTATTCCCAGACATGCTCACTTCTCTCAAGCAATTTTTCTCAAGGATCACTTGAAAAACTAGCTTGAGTCTTCAAAGGAGGTAGATATGTGACAATGTGATGCATTGCCATCTATGCCATGAGAAGTAGGGCAGTGGATGTGTAATATATGTCAGCATAGCTAGCTGCAATTTCGTAAAGAATTATATGTCATTTGTATATCAAACTGATTTGTACAGATACTTGTGTTGAAAAATGTATCTGTTAGGCTGCTTGTGTTAAGAAATGTACCAACAGTGGGTCTTGACTGCATTGTAACTGATTAAATGTATATGTTTTAACAGAGAATACTGAAACAGAAGAGGTTAAGCTCAGCCCAACCTAACATTTAGAAGAATATCCTAAAATTAAATTACCTAGTTTAGGCCATAAAGATTGTATCTTACAGTTCTGATTGCAGCCAGAGACTAAATGTCTGTGCCAGAGAATGGTTTATTAGTTCCTGGAGGAAGAGTGGAAGCGTGTTAGGGTTTTATATCTTCCAGATGCTATAATACATCTCAGCAAAGCTCTACCTGTGTGTATGGTAACATATATGTGCTAAATTCTGGTTCAGTTTCGAGCAATGGGGGTAGCATGGGAACCAAACGTTGGATGACCAGATGTATGTGATGTCATTTTGTAATCCATCACTAAAATGATGTCTTAATACTAGTTGAGACTGAAGTCTCAGGGCACTCTATTTTTGGAACTTGACAAAGAGGGTCCCCTTGCCTCTTTCATCTTGCCTTGCTCTAGTAAGTGACCAAGGAATAGTAATTCTCTAGATTAGTCAGGAAAATATAGTGAGATTAGTTAAATATTGTTTTTATGTATCTGTGTAAATGTATTTGTCTGTGCTACTTTAATATTTCCTGTATCTGAAAATTTGGTGTTTATTGTAAGTAGATATTTAGTATTTTCATGTTCTTGTATTATGTATTATTAAATATATTTAAACTTTTCATTGTGGCTGGAACTTTAGAGAATATTTTAAACTTTGAGAGTACTTACATCTATTTGGTGACACTGTGGCCACTCTTGGAAGCCTTACTGCATTGGCCAAACACTATCATTTGTATTAATTTCACTCAGTATAATTAGAGTAGCTGGCTTTGGAGTGTCTGGTGGAAGTGTAACTATCTTATAGTCTGGGCAGAAGAAGGCATAGCTAGTAAATCTGTACCAGCCTTTCTCAGGTGTGTGTGTGTGTGTGTGTGTGTGTGTGTGTGTGTGTGTGTGTGTGTGTGTGTGTGTGTGTGTGTGTGTGAAAATAAAATCTGAAAAAGTGTGTGTGTCAGCTGCTTGGAGCAGGGACAAGATGCACTGTTTTCACAGAGAGAGTGATAGAGAACTTGGCTTGGACACTCGGCTGAGGACTCAACGCTATAGCTGTGTCAGTGGGGAATCTTACTGGGGACCTGAAGGGAGTCAGAGAGAGAAATCATGACCACAGACTGAGTGTGTTCCCTGTGTGCTTTTAAGGAAAATTGTGGTTGTTACAGAGTATTGCATCTGGAAATACTGGATGTATACATTTTTGTTCCAAGTGAACGTCACTCTCCATGTCAGTAGTGAGGATTCAGGCTCCTTGATTACTGGCCCACTTTGTCAGCTCTTAAGGGTGTATTGTCAATGTGGTAGTTCTTTAGAATATATAACTTCCCAAAGGATACAATAATACATTTCTGACATTTAGTTTCAGAACATGATTTTGACACCAGCTATTTATTTAAGAAAAGCCTTTGTACAGGATAGCCATTTGGGGATTCAATGACTGCTCCTAGCTTGCAATGATTTGCAAACTTAATCAGCCAGAGCCCTTTGGTAATTGGCTTTTACTTCAGAAAAGTAGATAGGAAACAAAGCAGGTCCCAGCACAGAACCCTGGTGTCTTCACTGGTGACTGGCTTCTTTGTATAAGTAACTTCCCCTGTTTTGATTATCTGCATTCTATTTGTGAGCCAACTGGCAGTCCAGTGGGTGACATAGGGGCTTATTTCCAATTTATTTAGCATTCATACTATGGCTGAGTGGGGAATTGTGTCAAAAGCTTTGCCCAAGTTGAGGTATGTGGTGTGTACTGTTTTGCCTTCATCCATTATTTTGGTGATCTTTCCAAAAAATCCACCAGGCTGAGTAAGCATGACCTGCCATTGATGAAACCAAATTGAGATGGGTCCAGTGTTTGGAGGTTCCCCTATGACCTGATTGATGAATTCCATGATAAGTCTTTCCATGGCCTTGCATATAAGACAGGTCAGACTTATGGGTCTGTAATTGCCTGGGTCTGTGGAAAGTCCTCCCATACGAGGGGACTGACTGTAGCTGTTCTCCATTCACTTGGTACAAAACCTCTATGGAGGCTAAAACTGAACAGTGTTGTTAGAGGTGTGGCTAAATCATGCTTCATGCTATTTAAGATACATCCAGGTATACTGTCAGGAGCCACTGATGCAGTATTTTTAGCTTTTGATAGCACTTTTAAGACTTAGCCTTGATTGATAGGTGGAGGTGAGCCAGTTTCAGATATATCTTAAGGGACAGACTGAGGGGAGAGAGGGGTAAAGTTAGAGTTAAAATCATTGGCTCGTATGTGAGATATATATTCAGCCTCAGCATAGGTAACACTGTTTACAGTTACCTTATCGCATTGTTGTATTATGCTTTTGAGATTATGAACATAACTAAAAAATACTTTTGTGATTGTCTTTAGCTTCGGCAGCTATTTTAACATCAAACTTGGCTTTGGTGGAATGTATTAATCTCCTGTGTTGCTTGTTTATTTCAGTGACAATGGCTCTAACATTCTAGAAATTACTCTTCTTACTTTTGGTCAAAATTATTTTCCTTTTATTATAAAGGTTATTGATACTATGGCTCCCCAATGTGGGTTTGCTTCTAGGGTTTGCCCTGCACTGGTTCCTATGGGGTACAGTTGCATCTGTGCTGCTGTTTACATGCTGGTATATATTAATCTGACTGAGGATGGAATCTAAGCAGTATTCTAAATTCATAAAATCAGACTTCTAGACCTGAGTAACAAAACATAAAATAATCCAACCAAGAATCCGAAAGGAAGCAGAAGTGAAAAAAGATTATTTTATTCCACAACACTGAGCACTTTCGTCCAAATTACATGGATGTCATCAGAAAACTGCCATTGCGCACACACACAACTCTTTAAATACAACAACAAGTTACAAGTCAAGTTAACAATTGCAGAGAGGGTACGCTAAAGAGTCCTTTACAGTTTTTGAAAAACCATACACATTGTTAGCTCATAAAAATACAATCAGTTTTTGTGTAGCCCAACCCCTTAAGTAAAAACTCTAAAGCACCTATTAGTGTACGTAACACACTAAGCCTCTAAAAGCCTTAATTAAACAAGTTTAGCTGACAGAATATAACTGACAGTGTAAGTACTGAATGGCAATTCCTACACAGTTTAAATTCTCTAACTCTGTAAAATCACTTCTAGACCTGAGAAAAGGAGAGCTACAATTGGATGTACCTTATAACAGGGATGTCATATTCTTCTGCTGCGCAAAAACATCTTCAGAGGCATCATGTACACTGAACAAAAGTGCTCAAAATGAAGCCCTGCAGCACTAACACTTCAGTGATTTTCTCAGTGAAAATGAACCCTAGAAGTCATCCTTTGAGAATGATCCAAGAGGTTAGAGACATACCAGTCAAGTACAATAATAGACAAGCCACAACTGGTTGAAAGATTGTACAATATAATCTCATGATCTGCAGTGTCTAAAGATGCCAAAAAAATCAAGAAGAAACATGCCAAAAACAAGCAAACAAAACTGTATATAACATTTGAGCTGTCACTATGAAGAGGCTGTTAACTACCTTTCCAGGCATGGCCTCAGACCTTGTCTAGATCAAAAACATGACTCATATGGATTTCAATGATTGTGAAATGAATATGAATCCAACTACTTCTAACCAGGCCTTCACAATAATTTTCCAAAAAATGGAGAGTTTATAGAATGGAGAATTTTTGACTCTTCTTTAGAATCTAAGGTAGGCTTTTTAAAATGAGGTTATTTTTTCATTTGAACTTGATATAAGCTTCCTCTTCAACCTCAAAAAAGCCTGTAAAATAGATAGAAAAGCCATAAAGTGCAAGAACCCCAGGCAGGATTTAATTAGCCAGGCTGAGCTTGGGTCTATATTACAGTGTGTTAAATGAAAAGTAAAAACCTTATTTCAACATCATTATATTCAACTCAAAAGAACCAGGATAATCAACATTATGACCACAGCAGTGTTCAGTGGGCCACATCTGAGGAATGGAGTGCATGTCAGAGGATGCCTTTTTGAAAAGAACCATGCAAACACCTCAACTGCCCATCCTATCCATTATTTAAAGAACACAGCGGGATGTTTCCAAGTGGTAGAGATCTTAATGGACAAGAATATTGCCTTGCTACATGAAGTATCTGGCTGGCAAGTAGCATAGTGCTCATCGAGTTGGTTTTGGGTGACTACAACATTTGGACTGAAATGGGGTCTATAGCTATGGCACGTGAATTCCTCTGTGTTATAATGGGATTTGTCTATGCTAAGGTAACTAACCTATATGACTTATCATTTAGGCAATACCTTGGACATAATGTTTCAGCCCAGTCTGACCTCTGCTGTGGTGGTGGAGCCATTATCTCTGACTAGTCACTACCTGTTTTTTTTTTTTTTCAGTTAACCACCCTAGTTATTGTCCCCTGCTCTAGAACTTCTGCTGCATAGCAATTTCAGTGCTGCTGCAGCTGATTTTATGCCTGTATTCTGCTGATTCCTGTCAGAAGCCAGTATCAATGGTTTTGATCTTCTAGTCTGTAACAGGGCTACAAGTTCATCTTGACTTTTGGCCCATATCATGTATGTTTTGTTCAGCTGGTTCCAAATGAGTCTTTGTTTGTTGCCAGTCTTTAGTCATTTATGAGACCAGGTGGAAGACCCTAGCACAAGTGTTGGACAGGTCTCCTAGGTTCATAGGTTGGTACTAGGTTATCGGCCCTAGGGCCTATACAAGCCTAGCCATAACAATTCCCTGGATATTTCTTCCCACAAAATTTTCTACTTGGGTGTTAAGCTTATACAAGAAGAGCATTGTACTTTCTATGAAATATAGAGCTGTCATAAAAAGTTAGCGTTCCTATCTAGAGAGATCGCTATTGCAGTCATTTGACTAACTATGCTGTTAGGTGTCCAGTAGCCATTGCAATCTGACTTTACCTGGCTACTGGGAGAAATTTCATTTGAAAAATATAAGTTTAACACTTAATTTTTATTTATTTATTGGTTTATTTTTTGCAAATATACTTGAAACTCTGAGACTGGCCTCTCCTGCTCCAACAAGCTGAGAAGACAGTGACCATGTTCACCATGACTGACTTCTGTGACAGTGGGTTAAATTTCAGATACCTGATTATACTGAATTCTTAAATCTGCTTTAGGGAATGCATCCTATCACCTGGGTTTGAAACCCTATGCAGTCTGATTTGCATTGTCTTGTCTGGATGGGCAAGGACATTTTTAAAAGCTCATTACTACTTTGAGATGAATGGCATTCCCAGCACTATTGATGGAGCCATTTGCTTCACTGGTCTTAAAGAAATAGACTCCTGCTCTAGATGATCCTGAAAGCTGTCCCAGTGTGTATATCACCTGAATCCATTACAACAGGACATGAAATCCATGACCCATTCCTGTTTGTTTTTTGAGCAAGGTTTAACAAGACTAACATGGGCTCATAAATGATCTTTTTGGGTGTTTCTGGATCTATCCTCAGCATTTGTTATGGATTTCATTACACATTCAAACAAATAAAAGTCAAATGTTGTGATCAGTGTTTTGTAAAAATTGTAAGGCATCGTCTTTATTTTCAAATTTTAATTAAAAGTGGCTAAAAGTGTCCTGTTTAATTGTGAAATGTATTCATATTTGTTCACATTATTAATTGCCTATTTCCTTATGAGTTATCTGTGTTTGAATTATTACTGAATTATTCAGTACTATACTATTTAAGTATTTTATGCAAGTATTTGCCTTATTGACTCAGGTGCTGATTAAAAATGGTCATGGAACCAGTTCACCTACCCAATTAATAAACAAATAAACACAAATAAAATACCATGGTATCTATTAGATTATCTTCATACATGTTTGGTTTGCCTAATGGGACAGACTTGGAGGGTGTTCTTTGGGACTGGTTGTACCTCTTATTTCTCTTTATTTAATTTGTTTATTTAGTAATTCATTCTTTCATTCTGTTTATTTACTGGGATAGACCAACTGAGCAAAAGCCCATTGTCAATGGAAGTCCAGAGAGAAAAGTTTCAAAAGTTACAGATAGAAAAAGAAAATAAATCAAGTAACAACCATGGAAATACTTACAATAATGAAAAGACGTGAATAAATCTGTAAAACAAACAAACAAACTAATGATCAGTATATGCACATGCTTTCAGTAATGAAAAGACATACACAAATCTGTGTGCAAATGCACTATAACTTGTAAATGAATGGACAAGAGTCTCGGGTTAGGAAATGGGGATAAAGAGACAAAAGATTGCAGGACAGAGAGATGAGATGTAAGGTAAAATGTTAGAACTAGGAAGTGAAATGAAAAGATGACATAGTAAATGGGAGGTGGAGAGAAAAAAATAGGGTATGAAGAGATGCCGAAAGGATGGAGATTATATAATGAGGAGGAATAAAATATCCAAACCATTAATTACACTCTGTCTCTCTCAATGGATTTTAGAACTTGACAGTAACAGATGAAATGGTGTGAAACTGAGATAAGGAGGAGTCATGTTTAAGGACAGATCCATTTGGAAGCTACACCTTTGCTTTATGAAGAAATATATTGTGAATGGATTCATTTCTAAGATCTGCAGATATAGCGTTCCATAGTTTAGCTACTTGAACTGAAAATGGAGGATCTCCATGACTGTTAGATTTCAGTATCTGTAAAAGATTATGATGTGATCTAAGGGATCTGGAGGAGCTGTATTAGCGATAGTGGAAAAAACTGGTCTGTAGAATAAGTTTCATATTTAGTGGATTGGGTGACAGGACGTGTTTCAGTTTTAGCCCACTAATATTACGTAATACTATAGAATGGTGAGTTCTGTTGGAGATGGACGCAAGTTTGGCAACACTTAGAAATATTAGCGAATAGGGTAGAGAAAGTAGGGTTGGGAGAGGTAGTGTTTATGCAGTTAGCAGTTATCCTAGTTCAGTTAGGTACCTTACAGAGATGTAGCAAGTCTAGTTTGTTGCATGTTTTTGAAGTGACATAATTTATGTTCATTAAAATGCAATTTATGGTCTATCATGACTCCAAGCAGTTTGGTATTGCTAACTTGTTTAGTTGGTATTCTGGACTGGGCTGGAATAGTGATGCTACTTGCTCCCAAATTTTGTTTTATTGGCATTTATAAGGAATTCTGTATCTGAGTGTTACAACTGTTGAAAAGTAGCTTAAGTAATGTACTGTAGTTGGCTGAGAGAGCTGGATGAATAGATAAAGGTGAAGTTCTGTGTACTGAACTAAGTTTGCATTGGCGGTGGATATGCACATATCATTAATAAAGATGTAAAATAGGATAGATTTAAGTGTGGATCCCAGAGGAACACCTGTGGTAATAGGTGGGACATAAGAGTAAGTTTGTGCCCATTTTAATGGCTTTAACTATTGTAAGGAGTTACTACTAAGGTCCATATTAAAAGATTGGAATACTAAAGCACAAGTGTCAGAATGGACTTTTTAAAGCAGAATTATACGGCTTCTAAACAAGCTAGGCCAGAAAGAATATTTGTTGTGTTGAAAATTATTTCCGACATTATGGTTCATGTGTTTGTTGCATCTCCATATAAGAGAACACAATTTTGCTTTGTAAAAGCTGCAGTAGTGAAAAGAGCATTACTGAACATAGTCTGACTAAAAGGAAAGTAAGAAACACTGTAAAAACAGACTGCCACTGTGTTTGACCTTGTTTTTATTATATATTATATATGAATAGAGTACTGTTAGACATACTGAACATAAAAAGGTGAAAGGTAATTGTCAAGAGATGAGAACTTCCTAATGGTGTGACAATCTGAGCTATTTCCTTGATAAAAGAAATAGATTATTGCAGTATTTTGCTGTCAGCTACAGTGTGTGAATTATAATTGGAAATGATTCCAGAATGTAACATTCAACTGAGGAACTGCTGACATAGTACTTTGTTTATGTATACAAGTTAGCCACTGTAGTCTGCCATTTTAGATTTTCTTTTGCATAATCTCACTAAGCTGCTAAAACCTGTTCTGAATAATTGTTGCCACAACATGATTTATGTCTAAAGGACTTTTGTTTGAGATGAAACGTAGTCAGACCTTTTACAGTTCATCCTGGCTAATCTGTGGCGAAGGAGTTGATGGAATACTGTATCTAAGACCTTATAAAAGTTAACGAAGACCAGAGTGGTGAAAGTCCTTTATTTTTGTGATAGTTGAGAAAGAACAATAAAGCAGTTTTTGTGTTATAACAAGAATGAAACCAGGTTTAGCAGGTGATAAGCAGTTTTTGCACCATTTAATAACAATGTTTATGTATTCCTCAAGCATTTCTGATAGAAAAGAAGGTAAGGCAATAGGGCTGCAGTTGGCTTAGTTTTTATGACTACCTATTTATGGCAGGAGTAATACAAGATTGTTTTCAAAGCTGAGGTGCATACATTTTATAGAACTACTGAGTAGTATGAATAGTATTGAGTAGTATGGCTAATGATCAAATCATGGCTTCACAAACAAGTTGAAGATATTCTTATGAACAATTATCTGGAGCCACTGATGTGGGTTTTAGCTTTTAAGTTTTTTTACGGATAACATTAACCTCTTTTAGATTAAATCTGCCATTTGGAAGGTATTCAGTAAACTGAGATGTGTTTACCTTGGAATGTTATATAATTGAGTTAACCAAGTCTATAAAGTCTTTTTTAAAAGATGGTAGTGATTTTGTTTCATGTGGGTGTTGGTTGCTTCCAGAATTCAATAATTTATTAATACTTACCCAATATAGTTTATGATTATATGCTTATTTTGTAGTTGATGGAAGCAGGATTGTCGGCTCTGTATTAGCCTTTTTACATGATTCCTGAATGTTTTATGTTTTGCCTAATCTTTGTGGTTTGATCTGTTTTCAATTGATTTCATGCCTTACCTTTTTTACATTAGTTGACATCCATGGGATCGGAAGTATTTTACCTTTCTATCAGCAGCGGCTAAGGAATTCTCTTGGAGTTTCTTGAGTCTCCATATTGAGACTATTGCTTTTCATATTAGTGTCAATGGTGCATTAGGTAACACACTTACCTTTTGTGCAGAAGGCTGTGGGTTCTGTTCTCACTCCAGGCAAGATCAATCACTGATGCTGTAGTGCAGCATAAGGGAGATACTGCACTCCTGAGTGTGCTGTCTTTCAGACAAGATTTTAAACTCGGACTCCATCTGTTTGAGTTACTGGTAGCTCAGTTGGATGTTAAAGATCCTACAAAAACAGTATGGGTCCTTTATTTGTATTCTGTGTACATTTACACACACACACACACACACACACACACACACACACACACACACACACACACACACACACATATATATATATATATATATATATATACTCACTTGATTGAAAATGAAATTACTAGGACCACTTCACTGAAAGCTCACTCTCATTCTGACTAAAACTTTGTTTAATATTTTAACTGTTCTGCATAAAATTGGAATTCCAGAACAAGATTCATCACCCAGATTCCATATTATATGCCCATTCCATAAATGTTATGTTTGTAAACTTTCTTTTGTTAAAAACCTTAAATCTTCTAATATAATTATATCGAATCACAGTTTGTACAACATTCTATTATTCATATTCTCCTTCTTATAAGACTATACACATTTATAGATAATACTCTTAAGTTATTCCTTTTATTTTTTTAATTTGTCAGATATATATTTTCTTTTCACTTTCTTCTTTCTATCCATTTCCTTTTTTCTTTTACATTTACACTTTTAAACTTTTTCTGCCTTTAACTATTTTACATAAAAAGTTATCTTTTTTATCAAATTCCATTTATATCTTCATCACTAACTTCTGATTTTTTCTACATCTCTATCTGTTTTTTCCCTCACTAGCTTCGTTTGCTTTTTTGTTTTCTCCCTTTGTTTTATTTTCTTCTACCACTTCTTTCTTTCTTTTCATTTTCTATTTCTGTACAGTCCATTGCTAAATGTCCTTTTTGTTTACATTTATAACATTCTAACTCACATTTTTTCTTCTTTCACAATTCACAATGTCCCTCTTTTCCATGTACAAAATGTTTTAACTTGCCTCAGTATGTTAAACCTCTGTTCCCTCTCACACTTACAACACTTGATTTATATATGATTTTATCATTTTCCATTTTTAGAATAACATGACTGTTCCAACACCCAGTCCATAACTCCCTATATTCATAATTTTTTACAATATCCAATATTTCTTTGCAAATGTTTTAGTCTCATTTTCAATCTCTGTTCAAAACTGTATATGTAACTTTTTTCTTTCTCTCTGAATGCAGTCTTTATAATATAGTCATTCCATGGATTGTCATCTTTCTTTTTTTTCAAATGCACTAAAAGTTGTCCATCACTTGCACAGTCTCAAATATGCCACAAAAAGTGTCTCTGTTTATAAGAATAAATACTCTTACCTCTTGAATTGCAACACCCAGTGGCAAAACACTGTCCCATGCTTCATTCCTGTTCAATGGAGCTTAATTTTTACTTTGCAGTATTACCACCAGTTTTCTTTCATTTACATTTTCTGCCTCATTTCTTTTCTCCTTCAGTGTACTTGTCACCATCTCAGCTTAGGTTTTCTTCCTTTCTCCTGCATCTGCTAGCTCCACTACTTCCTTTCTTTCTCCCATGGTGCTTTACCACCATTCTCAATTACACTCGTAATAATCATTTCCTGTAAGATGTTATCTCCCAACCCTCCCAACAGGAGGACTGTAACAACACATCTATCAGCCTCTTCATTTGACTCAACAAAAAGGTTTCGTTGAAACAAAACCTCCAAATTCACAATAATGTCATCTCCTGAGCTGGCATTCATCTCTGCTCCTTCACTTCCTGCTTCCATGATGTGCAGACATCCTCCTAGCCTCCACTGTGCTAGGACTGGGATGTGTGTTTGTAATTGCTGGCCAAACTCATTGCAATTACTGTAATGAGTAGGGGTCCTTTATATACAAAAATAACTATTTTTACATATATATATATATATATATATATATATATATATATATATATATATATGGTACTTACGTATTATTGCAACCAGATCTTCGCAGTTGCGAATTTCGCATACTTCAGTAGAGACTAGGCCATGAATCACTGCATGGTGGTATTCACAGTGTTTACTGCTGTGGAATAACTTTGCATTAGCTTGGGGAAAAGAAACATTTCAGAAAACCCTCTTCATGTTTTTGCATGCATTACACACACGCTTGAATCATTATGCCTTCTACAGTGCTGACAAATGCATTATTTTCACTGAGTGGAAGGAATCCTTCAGAGAAGGCAAGCACACAAAAGACATGAAGGATGGTTTTGGTTAACATTTTATTTTTGACAATGTCTAAACATATGATCAGGTCCCACTGAAAAAGCATGTTACATGCCACAAACAACAGGAAGAATTGTATCATCAAGCTGTTTATTGAAGTGGTCTTAATAGG